>NW_015440932.1:0-17400 GCF_001577835.2 Coturnix japonica | reverse complement strand
AACCACCCATGCAAATGTTTTACTGTAGACACTGCTGTATCACAAACACTGAAAAGAAGTAGTGCTTTTTAGCAGTAGATTTATACAAATGTTGCTGGTTTTAATTCCAAAGGCAACTCAATTAGAATCAGTTCTGGAAAGCATGTGCATCTAATAGCTGAGACTTTTGATGATACAGGTGAGGAGCAGGACTGTTCTAGTTTAATCAGATCCTTCAGCAGAACTGGTGGCCCGTATGGGGATTGACCTTCATCAGTCATTTCTGATACTATTACGGGATCATTACGATTAGTCGGTGGAAACGGTTTCTTATGCATTTCATCCAGTCAGTCTTCTACTCATGAGATGGCAGAAATTGCAGCGCACAGTGGGGGGAGCTGCTGTTTGTAGTTTTGAAGTGTCATAAACAGTTCAAAAACTTGGGGTCTTCTCTGTTGTTCCTCGTATCTT
Source organism: Coturnix japonica (assembly GCF_001577835.2). NCBI lineage: Eukaryota > Metazoa > Chordata > Aves > Galliformes > Phasianidae > Coturnix > Coturnix japonica. The sequence continues at coordinate 16,950 of NW_015440932.1, read as the reverse complement.
CCAAACGTTGTTACCAGTGTCTGTGCGTATCTTTCTGGTGCTGTACTTGTGAGTTTCTGCCACATGCTAGGCTTGGTCCTCACTCTCTCAGGATCACGGTCTTGTGGATCAGGGTTGTACAACATTTCCACCACGGCCATTTCCCTCAGGTACTGGATACCTTTTTCGATGGTATCCCACTTAATAATCTGAGGCTTCAGAGCATCCTTGAAGGGGTACCTTTCCCTCACGGCTATTAACATTCGCTCCCAAAGGGTGGCAGCTCCATCCAAACATCTGTTTATCCCTCTGTCAATAGCTGGGTCTCAGGCAATGCTTCCTAGTTGGTGAGCTTTGTTACCATCTAGAGACAAGCTGTGGGCCCTGCTGTCCCAGCAGTGAATCAACCAGGCAAGGAGACCTTTGTTTTGATGCCATGTAAACTCCTTTCTTGAGCCTTGGAATTCAGCCATCTTCAGAGGTTGATGAATGGTAATAGAGATTTCCTCTTCATCACTCTCTTCTTCATGCCTCTTCGTTTTTCCTTTTGCCTTTCTCAGTGCTGGTTCAGACCCAGCACATGGATCTTCTGCCTCCTCCTCTGCTTCTCCTTCTTTTCATTCTAGACGTGAGGACACCCGTTTCCATTTCTTGCCTTCCACAGGGGCAGCTGATATTGCTACTGATGCCTCCTGTGACTGATCAGAGTTGACTTGGGGATTTTCTTTTTTGGCTTGAACCTCAAATCGGAAACTCTCTCTCCAGAATGGTATTATACAGAGCATGGTAAGCATAAGCCAAACCCCAAATAAGGTTTACCTCCTTAGATCTCTGTAAGCCGCACCGTCTCTGACTCAAATACTCACTTAATTTCTCAGGGTCCCTCAGGTGTTCAAGAGTGAAATCCCATGACACTGTGGGTCCCCACGCTTCTAAGATTTTTCCTAAACCTTTCCATATTCCCTGCCAATCAGCATTCTCTGGTTTTGGAGGAGACTTCCGCATAGAACAAATGGAAAAGAGTACATTCATTGATATTGATAATATGAACATGAGTATGAACACTGGCTCAGTTTTTGAAAAGCATGCAGCAATCTGAGAAGACAGCCTGGAAACCGGATTGAATGTTGTGGTGTTTGTAAAGTTAGCTGCTGTGAAATTAGCAATTGTGAAATTAGCCATTGTAAAACTAACTATTCCATCTGGGATGTAAGTGTCAAAATTCACATCATACCACATTGCATAGAAGTACCAGCCAGGTACGCAGCAGCTCATGGAGTGTCACTGGACAAATCAGGCTGTGCGCTCTTTGTGAATCTCTAATTGTGATGGTTTATTGATTGACTGCAATCAAACTACAAGTACTGAGTTGGGCAGCAACTGAAACACCGCGCACTGCAGCCGCTGCCTTGTGATGTTTCTCCTCTCAGTCTTTCAGCTGCAGCTTCTGCATCATCTCTGCAAGGCTGTTCATCGCTGCAGAGAACTGGAAAGAAACAAAGCAAGCGTAGAAGTAGGACAGAAACAATCTAGGGAGATCTCATGAAGAAACTCTGACCAGTAAACATCCAGAATGGCCCCGTGTGGAACAGCATGTTCCTTTCATTCAGGTCACTGACACTACTTCCCAGGACACACTGCCTATGGTAAGATTCATGCTCTGTTGTGGGAAGGCTGTTTCAAAGGTTGCAGTGCCCGACATGGCAAGCTTCTTTATCACAGCAAAACCTTCTGGCTGTTACCAACCACATCCTTCTCAAGCCAGAGGAAGGCGTCCAAGCTCCCCATGGCAGCTCTCACTGACAGTGTCATTTCCTCAAACACACAGCTGGCTGCTTTTCTATTCCATTGCTTCCCTCAGGATTTTACCATCTCATTCATGTCTGGAGGCACTGAGAACAAGACAATGTGTGTCTGTGTTCACCAAGGACTCACCTCTATATGTGCAGCTCTCTGAGAAGCCTTTTTCAATTCCCTTCTCCTTTCTTTTTGTCGTTGTCTTCTTTCTATAAAGCAAGAATACCAATGAATTCATTTTGTTAACAGCAAAACTGCAGAAACATGGGTGCTGTGAAAACAAATGGCAGTCCAAAGACAAAGCAAATGGGACTAGGAAGCCTCTCAGACATTTCCAGGGGGACATACAGAAGACCACTGTGAAGTTAATGGAAAGAGATGCGTTTAGGTATTCTGGCACCTCGCTGCCTTTGGACTTTGTAGCCTTCAACTCCTTTCCCCTCCACAGAGAAGGAAAAGGTAAAGCAAGCCCTAAGCAAACTCAATGTGTTTGATAAGGACAGCACTTCACCGGGACGGTGCCACAGCACCTTCTTACCTCTTTGCTTGGAGCTCCGTGGTGGAAAAGGCCCAGGGTGTGCTGCTGGGGCCGGCACACTGCCTGTGCTCTGGCCCCTGGCTCTTTTGTTAGCAGGCAACTGCGCTGCTGCCTGTTGCTCTTCGTCCAAGCCCCTGCGTTTACATCCAGACAGGGTCTTGGAGGCAGAGCGAGGGCACACAGCTGGGGAAGGTCTTCTCCCAGAGCTGGGACCTGCTGTTGGAGGAGGCCCTCCAGCCCGGAGACGAGGTTTCATGTTGATCTTTCCATTTGACTTAGGTCCTCCGTCTGTTATAATCAAGAAAGGAGAAGCAGTTAGACTTCAAGGGAGCCCAAGGCTACTTTCAGTCTGCAGAATGGGCCACAATACTAGGAAATCTTGATTGTTCACTGTATCGGATCATAGGATCTTTGGTGAAATGTGGGTTTCCATTTCAAATCTGGACATGAAATTCCAGGGATGAAGACTTCAACCAGCACACAGCAACAGCAGTCCCATGAAAGGAAATGAAGCCTAACGAGAAAGACAGTGCATCAAAACCTGATGCCTGTTGTGCATCTGTACCTCTCTTGGGTGCCACGTCACAGGCTGCAGTCCTCCCCAGACTTTCCGCAAGGCTGCGCTTGGCTGGAAGACCGCTTGTGTCAGCTTCTGGCAGAAAGGAACAAGAAATACTTGAAGAGCATCTCCTGGGAGGAAGATTTGAGCGCAGCCAACCACCAACTTCCACTCTTCAAGTGTAGTTCCTACCACTTGCCTTTTTGCTGCTACAGCATGGTGCCATTTCTGCAGTAAGCACAGATCTGCAGTGGACTTTCTTCACTCTTCCATCACACACGCACCCCTTCATGCAGCCCTATTTAGAGGCAGGTACCCACACCACAGCTCACAAGAGGTTCTTACCTGCATGGGCTTTCCGTTTCCCACCTTGCCCAGCACCGTTGCATGGACGCATGGGCTCTGTCCCTAAAACAAGAGATGGTGTGTTGATTTCACAGATCACACAAAGAACCACAAAGAGCTCTCCCTTCACCTTTACAGGCTTTAGCAGGATTATCTGCTCGCAGTTACAGTCTATGCTGGGGCTGTCGGTGCATCCTCAGTGCTGGGGGCTGACTCTCAACAGACTGAGGTGAGGGAGTTGCTCTTCTGTGTATAAAACACTGACCCCAAATTGAATCACCTACACATCATTTAGCACCGGGCTCCCTAAGAACATGAATTACACAGCATGCAGTGTCCTTCACTTAAATATGCTGCTTTGTGGTCATGGTAGCCAAGACAGCCACCAGTTGCCCCTTCATCCACTAGACCCCTTCAGATTACAAGCAGGAAATGTAAGGCAGCACCTTACCCAGCTGGAACTCACTGCATGTGCCAAAAAGTTACCATCAAATTTCAATAGTGAAAAATTGTGAAAAACGAGTAAAGCATAACAACCCTGCACATGGAGATCTGCAGGGCTGCTTGATAACCTGGGAGCTCTGTCTGTGTGGCTGAATTGGTTCTAGTTTGTGCATAGGTAGCATGGGACACGGCATTGCTTTCTCCCTTACTGTGGGGCCCTTCTCTCATCCTTCAGTTTGGGGATTAGCCTATTTACTGTCAAAAAGATACTGAGTTTTTGAAGGTGAGGTTTGCACAGAAGCACACACACACAGAAACCCCCACTTTGTCCATCTGAGCATAGCAGCCATGTAATTTCAACACCTGCTCAAAAGAAGGACTAATATATCCTTGTCTATGGATATCTCTGTGTGTTTGTACACACACTTGGACGTGGGTTGGTGAATATTGTGGCACAAGCTGACAGTTGCAATGATGGCGGTCTTAGACTTAAACCTGGTGTCAGAGTTATTAGGTTGTGCATTTCTGGAATGCATTGCTCTGGGGAACAAAAAAGACAGAAAGGCAGCCAAAGAGACAATGGATGGCCACACACTTTGCCATGCCTAGACTGGATTTCCTGTTCACTTGAAGTCCATGGTTCTTGACTGCATGTTGTTCCAGCCTATCTCTTCGGATGCACCAAATCATAGCCAAAATCAGTGTCTGGTGTTTGCTAAGGATGGCATGGTATGTTGATACTGGGGAGGGAGCTGATTCTTGCCTGCCAAAGGATGTGGCAACTGCCAGCTCTCTGACATGACCATGCCTTACACCCACACCACACTCATTTGCCCTGGGAATAAATGAGTTGGAAGGAAATTTTCCTTCGGAAGACTTTTCCATCCAGAAATGCTGATTAGGCTGAACTGAAATGTTCAGTGGAAAGGTTTCGATTCCATCAAAGCTTTCAGTGGAAATAATCAAGCCTTGGCCAGGCTGTCTGATGGGCAAGCCTGCTTTGCCTTCTGCCAGCTCACCCACCTGCCTATGGATCATTGGCCTTTAGGCACTCTGACTGCAAGATTTCTCAGCCAACGGGCTTCTGGAGGGCAAGGCACCAGTGTGGTATTGGCTCTTGCCATGCTCCTTGCATGGGGCAACACCGTAACCATGTGCTCCCTCACCTCTGGAGATGGAATTTTGATTCTGAAAGTTTCTTCTGATACCGATAGGGAAAATGGTAAAGTTTTCAACCAATATGCTACTCATGTATTCCCTGTATAGTCCTGAACCATGACCCATGTAGGGGTGATAGACTATAGTGAAATTATAAAACAGCAGAGGTAGACAATAACAGTGTTGACATCGCTATTTAGCAGTTAATAAGTTAAAATGTATAGTTTAACCATAAGACAGATGGAATGGACTGGTCTAGCTCTGATAGCTCGGATGAAAGAAGATAATGAATTTTTGGACAAGTTCAAAAGAAGAGTAACACGTGAAGCATGAAGCCTGGGCCTAGGATGAAACACAGCGGGTAAGAAGGACTGAAGATATATTGATTAATCACGAGAATGAATAACATAAGTGATGTAATGTCTACCTAATCATATAAGTATAGGACTTCTGCAAAGCTTGATTGTCATTCACTAGGAGTGACCCAAGCTCTGTATGCATGTGTCACTGAGCACTGAGCTTGTTAATAAAATCAACAAAGAGTATCCATGAGTTCGAGTCTCAACCTGGTTCCTTTCTGCAACAATTCCTTCCTTGTGATTTTTTTTTCTTGCATATTTTTATCCCACTGAAAATAGTTGTGTCTTATTTTGCCTTTCAGTTCAGATGTGTTGTCAGCTGTTACGCACCACAAAGTTGTGTCCATTCATTTCTGTTGGTAAGATTGTTTCTAGCACCAGGAACATGTTCTGAAGATACATTAGTGGGCTTTCTTCCCCATTTTACCCTTCCTGCTCACAACCTTGGCAGTCACACCTGTGACATTACATTAAAGTCCCTCTGCAGTGCTGTGCCTGCTCCTACAAATAGTAGGAAGAGCACAAGCATGCTCTGAACAATGGGAGTGTTTGGGAGGACTCTTGGGTTGGTTTTCTGGAACAACGCATTGTTAATACCTAACGCAGACAACCTGAATTCCTCTTGTACATGAAGAAAGTGTTTTTTCGTGTAGTTTTTCAGCTTGCCTCCTTTTTTCTTCACATGCAGTGGGGTTGGTAGTAAAAGACCACAATAACACTAGGTTACTTCTGGTCTGATGTAAAGAGATGTGTGTGATGACACTCTGTGCTGGGGCATCATGGCTTGTTCAGCTTCTCTGTAGGCTGTGTTAGTCACATAGTTGTCATGAGAAAGCCAAAAGAGATAGAAAGGTGAGTGGACGCTGGTGATCTCAGTGCAATTGATAAATATTCATGTACTGGTAGAATTAGATTGTGTTGATCAGATGTGAGCATCAATGGTTTATCATGTCCCCCGTTATCACTGTGGCTGTTGAAGTTAGAAGATGTTCCACCCCTCCCTTGTAAGATGTATAATATGAGAATTAGAAAGAGTTTTAAAGAATAATACAAAGTAAAGAATAAAAAAGAAAAAACAACAAGGGACATAAGGGTAATTGAGATAAGGAGTGAGGGAGTCATCAGCAAGAGAAGAGAATCTGAGGAAATTTGTGGAGAATAGAATCAACCGTAGCATACTGAACTCACTCTGTGCTAACTTCAGCACTGACTCTCATCAGTGACTCAGCCCTTGCTCAAACATTCTGAGACCAGCAGGTTTCAGTATTTGGGCTGCTGGCCGTGGGCGAGAAAAGATGGCATTGCTGGATGCATCTGCGTTGGGGATGTGGAAGGAGAGAGGCTGTCCTGGTTTGCAGGACCAGTGCACTGTGAGACCTACACGTGTAGTGGTTTGCAAATAGAACATCAAGCCTTTGTTCCTGCTTTCTCTGGGAGGAACACACGACACAGAAGGTCATTTTTTTCCTATTTCTGCAACTCACTGAGCCAACATGAACAGCCACTTTATCTTCTGATGTTGGCAAAGATAAGTTGTCCGTAGCTCTCAAGCATAAAGGACAAGCTAATGGGCTTGAGAGAGAAAATGCTTTAGTGTGTGAGTAGTTCTTGTCACTGGAGGCTGTAGACTAGGCAAAGAGAGGGGAACACTTTGGTTTTCATCAGACTGAGGTTCTGAGGCTGTACCAAGGAGGTAGTTCAGGTCTCACACCTGAATGGTTGCATTGAGATCAAATCCGCCTCCCCTTCAGGTTTAGGTAAGGGCTGTTCCCCCACAGGGCTATTTGTTTTACCTTGTGGACAAGGGACGCTGTGTGAGTTACAGTGTGGCTTTCAGATTCCAGAAGATACTGAGAGATAAGCATTTATTTTTGTTGTATCGCACAGCTCTGATCTCCTCCTTCATCCTCCACTTCCCCTGCCTTCACAACACTGCACACCAAACCTCACCAGCATGGATCATACACTGAACCCAGGGCAGGGGTAGAACAGTACTAGCCCTGATAGAAAGATAGATGGACTGAGATATGGATGGATGGATGTGTTGGATGGATGGAAGCCAAGCCGCTTTCAATCAACTATCAGCACTCCTTGTTGACTGGTGAGGTCCCAGAAGACTGGAGGCTTGCCAGTATGACTCCCATCTACAGGAAGGGTTGTAAGGAGAACTCAGGGAACTACAGGCCTGTTAGCCTGACTTCGGTGACGGGGAAGGTTATGGAGCAGATTGTCTTGAGGGAGATCACTCCACACATGCGGGGGAACAGGGCATCAGGCCTAGCCAGCACGGCTTCAAAATAGGCAGATCCAGCTTGACCAACCTGACCTTCTATGATCGAGGGCCTGGGGTGTGTTCAAAGAGGGCGACAAAGCTGGTGAAGGGTCTGGAGCACAGGCCTTATGAGGAGCATCATCAGTTGTTCTGGTGCCCTCTCGCAATTCTTTTCCCCTCCACCAGCACAAGAGCTGCCGTAAAAAGAAGCAATGACACTTCCACAGACATTTTGGGGATTTATAAGGGATAGGCCCTTTGATAAAGCTTTATTGGCTGTTTTTCCCCCTCTACATTTCACTCTAGATCTTCTTGTTTGGCCTGGAGAAGAGAAGGCTACAGGGGTGACCTCATTGCGGCCCTTCCAGTACATAAGGGGAGTTTACATACAGGAGGGGAGCCAACTCTTTACAAGGGTAGATAATGGCAGGACAAGGGGAAGTGGTTTTGGGTTGAGGGAGGGGAGGTTAAGAGTGGATATCCGGGAGAAATTATTTCCAGAGAGAGTGGGTGGGATTCTGGAACCCAGATGCCCCAGAGAGGTTGTAGATGTCCCATCCCTGGAGATGTTCAAGGCCAGGTTGGATGGGGCCCTGGGGCAGCCTGGTCTCGTTTTAGATATGATGCAGATGGTATTCACGCATCTGTTTTGCAGTCTCAGGTGGTTCTCGGTCTGTCCTGGGCACCTCACCAGACTGGGTAGGGAACTGTGCACATTGCCTTGGGGGAACAGGGGGTGTGCGGGTGTATGTTGTTCTGAGTCCATATTAGTTTATTTCTGGGTGGCACCCATCCAGAGCTGTCACTGGAGGACTCCTCAGACAGCCTGGAGTCATCAGGAGATGTAGATGCTGCTGGCTCCTCACGTTCATCCTGCGCTTGCCTCTTTCTCTCCTTGCAAAGTCTGGATGAAACCTGAGGCAGATGTGCCCGCCTGGGTGGTCTGCCTTTGGTCTCCTTCTCACGTTCATCCTTTGCTCGTCTCATCCTCTCCTCGTTAAGATTGAATGAAACGTGAGCTAGACGTGCCCGCCTGGATGGTCTGCCTTTGGTCTCCTTCTCACGTTCATCCTTTGCTCGCCTCAGCCTCTCCTTGTGAAGTTTGAATGAATCCTTAGCCCGAAGTGCCAGCCTGGTTGGTCTGTCTTTGGTCTCCTTCTCACGTTCCTCCTGTGCTCGCCTCATCCTCTCCTGGTTAAGTTTGAATGAATCCTTAGCCCGAAGTGCCGGCCTGGAAGGTCTGCCTTTGGTCTCCATGGACTGGCTGGACTCAGGCCCTGAGGAAGATGTGGAATCTTTTCTGGAAGATGGTGACTTCCTCAAGATGCCCCGAGGGTGTGAGGTCTTGGTTTTCACTTTCAACCGTGCACCCTCATGGTGGTCGTTTTCCGCTGCCTGTTCTTCAGAATGGAACCTCACACATTGAGTTCTCTGTGCTTGGCCAAGTTCATCTTGGTTTCCGGTTCCTGCCTGGCCCTGCATCTCACAGCTCACAGGCTGCTCTGGGGCTTTAGGCATTGCCTGGATCTCTGGCAGCAGTCTGAAAGGACAGAGCAAGAGGGGTCTGCCTGAGTGGGTGATGACTTTAGGGCTGCATCCTGCAAGCCTGAGCCAGGACCCTTGGCTTCCCCATGCCAGCACTCTGGGTGCTGTCTTCAGCACCGTTGGGCAGCCACAAACAGTGACCATTTGGGGTTAGGGAACGGGCTCTCGTTGGCTCAGTAAACTACCCCCCATGCACATCCCAACCCAGAGCCTCTGGCCTCACCTGGACTTAGAGCTCTCCTTCTGCAGGAGGTACCTTATCCGCCTTAAGTGCTCTCCATCTACACTTGTAGCGCTCAAGCACCTGACGTAGGTTGGCCGTCCAGCAGATCTCCCTGGAATTAGGAAGACAGAGGAGATTCATCGTAAACCCTTTGGTTCACTCACAAGGGGTGCTCCGGCCTGTTGCCAAAACATCCAAGAGGGCCGCTCTGCTCCCCCCACTGCTGCCATCTGCACTGCCCTCAGAGCCTCCCTGAAACCATCTCTGGCCCCACTCCTCCTCTCCGCAATTCAGCTCTGTTCTGGGACTGCGTTAGCAATGTTGTCTTTGGGAAAGCAGAGCTGGGTGGTGATAATGAGCTGACAGGGTGACTTTTGGGGACCGGGTCCTTCCACTGGGGGAGGGCAGGGCCTAAGATCCCGACATCCTCCTGCCACAGCCAGGGATGGGAGCACATCACACACAGCATCTTAGTTTTGGCAAGGCCTACAGTTCCTCATGAGATGAGGCTGCGCTCAGCTGGCGTGAAGCCTCAACGCAAGTCACTGCCTTTGGCTGATGGCCAGCGAGGGAATTCCCATCTCAAGATGGTTGCCCGTGCCGCGGAAAGAAGTTGCAAGCTGTTTTACCTCTCTTGCCCCTGGGCAAGAGGTGGCAAAGTGTCCCCTTCCTTAAGTTTCCTCTCAGCAGGGAAGCTTCCTGAGGACTTGCGGCGTGGCAAGGATGGTGGTTTGGGCACCAACTCCATTTGAAACCTTTAAGAGAGGAGAAGACAGTCATTGCTGTGACGCAGTGCACCACCAGCCTGAGTTGCTCTCTGGTTGTGTGCTCACAGGCACATTTTCATGCTGCATGAAGGCCACACCTTTCTAAAGTCTTTAGCAGGGTCAGTTGGGATAGGACAAGGGGAAACAGTCTCAAACAGAAGGGAGGGAAGATTTAGATTGGAAATAAGGAAGTTTCTGGCAGAAGGCTGGTGAGGGCACTGGAACATCTTGTCCAGAGACGTGCTGGGTGCCCGGACAGGCGTTCAAGGGTCGGGCTGGAGCACGCTCAGAGCTACCTCATCTGGGGGTAGGTAGGTGTCCCTGTTCCCTGCAGGGGAGTGGGGACTAGGTGCTCTTTCAGGGTTCCTTTTGGCTCAAATGATTCTATGATTCTACAAGATATCCTCATGGGCAGGACACCCCGTGGACACAAGGAACAAGCACTGCGGAATGAGAGCTGAGATGCTGCATCGAGCAGCAGCTACAGCTCCCAACATACTCACTCTGGAAAGACAACGAGGCAGCCCAGAGGGTGACAGGGAGGCCACTGGTGCCACCCGGGACATCACCATCTTCATCAGCCAGGGGGCCTGCAGGGGAGGAACAGAGAGGGATGTGAGACATCCTTGTCACAGCTGAGGCACTGGGGACATGAGGAGCCTAAGCCAGGGAGAGCTGACAGCACCACAGCACTTGCACAGCCCATGCAGATGGCCAGGTCTTGGTGGGCCGTGTGTGGGCACAGCAAGGCTCACGGGACTGTCCGGTCCACAAACAAACCTACAGCTCACCTTGAGAACAGCTTTTCTGAGGTTCTCTTTCCCTGACAGCTTCTGGAGGAAGTCATAGTAGAACTTCATTTGGAAGGTCATTCCATCAATGAAGATCACTCCAATGTCCTTCAGGACAATGGCAACTTTCTCCCCAATTTTCAGGCAGCTGGATATCAGGAACACAGTGTTCTGGATGCTAGCCTGCACTATGTGCCAGCTCAGAGAGGCATCTGCGGCCACCTGGCTGCGCTTCAGGGGCTCCAGCTTCCTGTAGGCTGAAAAACGCCAGGGACGGAGTTGATACGGTTGCTGTTCCACAGCTTCTTCCCTAGAACTGCTTCTGGTGGGCATCAACCAGAACGGCCCTATACTTGGACACGCTCCTCAGAGGGAGAGGTGGAGGATGGAGGCGGTGGCCCTGTTTGCCCCCTCCATGAAGCCAGCAAAGGTTTAATCCCCCCTCCTACCTGGCAGGGACTCCCCGTGGGACTGGAGGCCGTGCATGGCTACGAGGTTTGTAGCCAGCTGAAACACGGGCCACTGCAGAGTCACGTTTGCAGTCGTGATTTCTCTGGAGATGATGTCAAAGGAGCCGAAGGTGGGAATCCAGACTCCCTGCAAGTGAAAGAAAAACAAGGTGTGGAAGGGTTATGGGCTTGCTGGAGAAAGAGCTGGAGTTGATCCAGCGTAGGGACAGAGCTTAGGAGCCCTCTCCCACTGTTCAGAGACACAAGCCAGGGCACAGGGAATGGCTTTGGGAAGGGGCTGCACAGTCATCTCCTTCACTCAGCCCTCCCAAATGCAGCACAGCAGGCAGGGCAGAAACAGCCCCATGGGATCCAGAGGCTTCCAGAGACTTGGATGGGCCCTGCAGTCTGAATTACTTGAAGATAACAACAAGATGGCATAAAACACCAGGAGATACTTTAGTTATAAATGGGCCACCGGAGGACTCCAAATTGTATTGACTATGCTGAGCATTGTGACGAATGCAGAAAGCCCGTTTGCGGATGCCCCACAGAAGAGAAGGTGCGGGGTGAGTTCCCTGCACGGTAAGTTTTCATCGTGCAGGAAGCGATAGCCACCAGTAGGGATCTCCTAGCACCCTAAGCTGACAGGGAAGGAAACGAGAAGGCAACCTGCACACGAAGGCTAACAGGCTCGAGAAACTTTCTACCTATCCTCTCTCGACGATATTCAGGAGCTGCTACTTTGGTAGGCAGGAGGCGGCCACCCGACCTGCAGTTCCAGACCGGCAAACACTCGCTCTGGAGGGCAAAGGAAAATCAGGTCACACTCTGCATCTGCTGCTTCCCAGCACCCCTACTGCTGCCAGGCAGGAGTGAGGTGGCAGATGGAAAGTGTTATCTCCGTCCCAAGACTGGATTCTGCACCGCTTCCATGGGGGCTGTGGGCCCACGTACCTTCAGTGTCAATGTGTATCGGTCCAGAGGTACGCCTCACTGTGGGGCCGTCCCCACAGAAGTTCATCCTGTTCCGCCTTATACCAGCGGGTTGCTCCTTGTTGGCAGCAGCCATGCCGGAGCTCATCCTTCAGATGCGTCTGCTCTCTACCAGATGCTCCTTCAGGATGCAGGACCCAGTGCCGCGCTCCACCTTCACAATGCCGCCTGCACCTGGCTTCTCCCCAGCTTCTCCCATTGCCTTACACAGCAGCTTGTCTCCCCAGACGTTGGAGCGTCCACAACATGGGTGACTAGGTGACATATTCTCTGGGCACAGTCTTGCTGGATTCATGTTGGGCTCCCGGCGCGCGGCCAATTTCCTGGCGACTAATGGTTAGAGGGACTCGTATGATCTACTAAAATGCGAAGCCAGTGACTCGACTCGGAGGCGCGGACCAGAAGAACCCTCCGGGAGGCTGGCTGCCGTGCTGACGCCGCCGTTCTGCCATGACGTATCTACTCCGCGCGCGTGAAGGTTCATTGTCTTTCGCTCTTCAAGCTGCGAGTAAACGTTAACCAGACCCTATGTTTTCCATTTTCCTTTTGTAGCCGTTGCCCAAACTGATCTCCAAGGAGGCGATGTGGAAACAAGTCTTGTTCCAAAGCACTCTACCCGTCATGCTGACGACTTGATGTCAGAAAGTGCCTTCATTGTGCCTGGAAGTTGTCAGTTCCTCGTTAGGATGCTCAATAAATTACCCGGCATGGATCTTCTGTGTCACTGTTGTGAGTCCATTGCTGCTGCGACCCTACCGGGCAGGGAGTGCTTTGTCTGGGGGATCCCAGAGATTGGCTTTCCTTGAAGCCTTCCAAGGGGAAGGGGGTTGGGATCCTGTGGGGTCAAGACGGGATCTGCAGGCCCGAAGCCGGACAGCCTGAGGAGACCTGCCAGGCCAAAAGGCAGCCGGCTGGCTGGGCAGGCCCTTTTAGACCTGATCTTCCATGTCCTCTGCTTCAGAAGTTGGAGTGAGCCCCAGGCCAAAAGTGGCAGCCTGGATGGTATGTCTTGGGGCTCTGTAGACTGGCTGGACTCAGGCCTTGAGGAAGATGTCAAATCTTTGATGAAAGCTGGCCGTCTGGAAAGGGAAGCCCTACCAGGCCAAAACCCAGCCGGCAGACCCAGGGATCCCTGCCAGGACAGAACCAGCTGGCTGACCTGTGGGGGCCTTGCCAGGCCAGAAGCTGGCGGGCTGGTTACGGGGACCCTGCCAGGCCAAAAGCCATCTGGACCAGGGGCCCTGCCAGGCCAAAACTCAGCCGGGTCAAGGAGCCATACCAGGTCGAACGCCAGCCGGGTGGCTCGAGTGGGCCCAGCCAGGCCAAAAGCCAGCTGGCCAGGGAGGCCCTAAGGCAAAAGTCATCTGGTCAGATGGCTGTGGGGTGTCTGCCAGGCCAAAGGCCGGCAGGCCGTCTTCGGGATCCCTGCCAGGCCTGAAGCCTGCAGGCCTGGGAAGCCCTGCCAGGCCAAAAGCCCGCCGCCGGCCAGCAAACACTGGCAAGGTCAAAAGCTGGCTGGCCAGCTTGGGGATTCCTACCAGGCCAACATCCAGCCTGCCCGGGGCTCACTGCCAGGCAACAAAATGGCTGGCTGGCCTGCGGGGCCTGAGAGGCCAAAAGCCATCCAGGCAGTCTGGGGGGACCTTGCAAGCCTGAAGCTGGTAATCCAGTTAGGGGGGCCCTGCCAGGCTAAAAGCCAGCTGGCCGGGGAAGCCCTTCCAGGCCAAAAGCCTGCAGGCCAGGGTCCCTACCAGGCCAAAACCCATCCAGCCTGAGGCTCCCTGCCAGGCTAGAAGCTGTCTGTCCGGCCTGTGGGGCCTGTTTGGTGCCTTGGTACATTTTGCTCTTGGTATCCCACCTCATGACATCCTGTGGAGCACAGAGAAGAGGAGCTACACGGCCCAGAGCACCTTACGGCCTGAGAGGGAAATACATCACGGAAGGGACGCTCTCTCTCTCTCTGCTGGCATCTTCAAAGCCGTGCACCTTCCACTGCAGAGCAGGGTTCTTGGTCTCCGGAAACCTCTCTCTGTCTCTTATTTCACTCGATTTGCTTGCCTACAATCTCAATTACATTGTATTACATTGTGTTACCTTGCATTCCCATATCATAGTTAGTGAAATTAGTTTTTCTCCTTAGATCATTGCTGCTGCTCTGTTGGTTTTCCTTGAGCCCATCTCCCATCTCCCATCTCCCTACCCCTTTCCCTTTTCCCTTCCCATTTGTTGGGGGCACACAGACCTGCTGCCCTTCCCACCCCCCCACATGGGGGTTGGGGGGGTTGGGGAACACAAGCAGTGCCCTCCAGGCATGCAGCAGGGCTGCTGGCTGCTCATGGCAGTGTTCCATACTCAGGACAACTGCTGGTGGCCTGTGCTAATAGGCACAAGGGAACAGGATGCCACGGCTGAGGAGAAGCCTGTTTGGCAGTGTTCAGGCTCAGCACAGAACACACCAAATCCTCTGCCATAGTTTCTCAGTGAGGCCTGCACAACAGACAAAATGCTCTCAAAGGCTGTGGCACAGCACTTTTTCCTGCATCAAATCTAACAGAGTGCTTCTGTTCAAGACACCAAGCATTGCCATCCAGTGCTTCCAACACGATTTCTCCTCCCCAGCTGACAGCCACCTCTGACACCATGGTCTGGGACGCTCCCTGCAGAGACCTCTGTGTGAGAAAAGCTCAAAGTCCAAATTTTCAGGCAAGGCAAGGATCTTAGTGATAGTAGCAATATTTATTCATTATTGCAATAACGGGCACACACACCCCCTGCTGGTAAGGGAGAAATTGCATGCTGATGGGTGCAATCCATCCCATTATATAAACCTGATGTGGGTGATGCTCTCCTGGAACTCATTTGTTGAGTGTCCCAGGCTCACCATCTCCCTGACGCCTTTGCTTTGATTATTTTTTTTTAATATGCAGTGGTTACCAACCTGTTGTTTTTGATGTACTGTCATTGTGAAGCAGGTGGGCAATTTTCTTAAGGCATGTTCACTTTGTTCTGTACTGGGTTCTCCCTTTTCCCTGCACACCTGCCTTATCTCAGTGCTCAGTCCTACCCGTGTCAAATTGCCCCACTAGTGGAATAAAAACAGTCTACCCCTGTCAGTGCTCACTGTTCTAGTGGAAAAATCTAGTGGATTATGGGGGCAGCTATGAGGTTATGGGGTCAGGTATGGGGTCAGTTATGGGGTTATGGGGTCACGTATGGGGTCAGTTATGGGGTTATGGGGTCAGCTATGGGGTCAGCTATGAAGTTATGGGGTCAGGTATGGGGGCAGCTATGGGGTCGGGTATGGGGTCAGTTATGGGGTTATGGGGTTATGGGGTCGGGTATGGGGTCAGTTATGGGGAGATGGGGGTCAGGTATGGGGTCAGCTCTGGGGTTATGGGGTCAGGTATGGAGAGATATGAGTCACTTATGGGGTCAAGTATGGTGTCACTTATGGGGAGATATGGATCACTTATGGGTCACTTATGGGGTCAGGTATGGGGTTATGGGGTCATTTATGGGGAGATATGAGTCACTTTTGGGGTCAAGTATGGGGTCACTTATGGGGGTCTGGGGAGGGGCTGGGGGGCAGGTATGGGGGGCTGGGGGGCAGTTATGGGGCCTGTGGGGGGGAATGGGGGCAGTTATGGGGGTCTGAGAGGCAGTTATGGGGACACAGAGGCAGTTACGGCGTGCTGAGGAGCATTTATAGTGGCACAGGGGCAGTTATGGGGGGTTGGAGCAGTTACGGGGGGCTGAGGGGCTGTTATGGGGGGATGGGGGGCAGTTATGGGGGGCTGAGGGGGCAATTGCGGTGGTGCAATGTGTCCCCCTGTCCGCTGGGTGGCGCTGTGAGCAGCCATTCAATTACATTGCATTGCATTGCATTACATTGCATTACATCTAATGCGGTGCAATGTCTCCTCCCGTCCGCTGGGTGGCGCTGTGAGCAGCCATTCAATTAATGGTATTATGGGGTGGGTATGGTGGGTTTATGGGGGTCTATAGGGGGTTATGGGGGGCTATGGGGGTTTATGGGGGTCTATAGGGGGTTATATGGGGGATATGGGGGGTTATGGGGGTCTATAGGGGGTTATAGGGGGTTATAGGGGTCTATGGGGGTCTATAGGGGTCTTATAGGGTGTTATGGGGGGTTATAGGGGGGTTATGGGGGGCTATGGGGGGTCTAATATGGGGTTATGAGTGTCTATGGGGGGGTTATTGATTTCTGACAAATTTTAGAAGTAGGTCACGTGAATATCAGTACTTATCCCAGAAATGAAAAGTTCTCTCTCACTTATCACTCTTTATCTTTGCAAAAATACTGTTTTATTACCAAATTAAAGTTTTTCATAATTACAAATAGCAATTTCTCCCAAAATTACTTGTTTTCATCCAGAAAACAAGACATATTCTCTGCAAAATGATGCTTAGTAGCAAAATACATCTTTCCTCTGTCGACAGAGAAACTAAAAGTGTAGTACCGAAAAAAATGAAAGAAACGAAATCTTTCCCCATTTGAAAGGTAACACCTCGAAACAGTTCTAGGACTTGTGCTTTCAGCGAGAAAAGAAGTTGAGCACAAAATTGCTTTTTTCCGGGCTACAGAGAGAAACCCCCCTCAGCGGAAGAAAGCAGCCGGCTAAAGTCGCTCTTTTTCGGCTACCGATTTGGCCGCAACCGCTCTTTTCTCGCTTTATGCTTGCAAAAATCAGATCTTCTTACCAAAAT
>NW_015440930.1:0-2983 GCF_001577835.2 Coturnix japonica | reverse complement strand
CTGGAAAAGATCTCCAAGATCACCTGCTCCAAGAGACAGAGGGAAGTATGAAATTTTATGAACAATAAACCTTCTTGCTGTATGAGCCTGGGGCTGTGTGCCATGGCCATGGCCAGAGATACCAGATGGGGCATGTGGGAAGACACAGCCCAGGCCCCGGAGATTGGTGTGAAACACGGGTGCCAAGCAACAAAGAGGTGGGGGGTTACATGGAGTGGGGCAGCAGCGCTGGGGAAAGCCCAGAAACGTGTGCTGGAGCTGGAGTGCTGCTGGCACACGTGCAGCAGGTGAGGCCGGCACATGGTGATGACCAAGCAGTGGATGACGTCATCGCTGTGGGACGGGTGGTGATGTCCCCCAGTGAAGGTGAGGCCTGGCAACACGGCCAAGCCTGGTTTGTGACATCTCCGTGCGATGGATTGTGACTGCTTGGCCCACGCTGCTCCAATGCGGGCGCAGCAGCCCAGCCCCAGCAGTTCGTGCTGGCCTCCAACCGAGCGAGTGTGCGAGGACTGGAGTGTGGACAGGGCGAGTTTTGGAGCTGGAACGTGATCTGGGTGTTGCTTTGCGCAGCACTCAGCCGCCGTCCCAGAGCCTCTGTGCTGTACCCCGACCCTGCTGGTTGCAGGCGTCTGGGACATCAAGGAGAGGAGCGTGCAGCAGCGCAGGTGGGCAGCGTGGCAATGCCTGACGCCAGAAGCTGGGGGTGCTTCTTGAGGGCCCCTCCCCAGGCCGGCCTATGCCCGTGGGGACATGGCCTCCGCAGTGGCAGGAGGGAACAGGACCGGAGGGTTTTGCTGATGAGAGACTGGGACAGTGAGTGACCGTGGCCTCTCTCTGTCTTTTGCAGTTGGTAACACCTTCTGCCTGCTGCAGCACCTGTGAGGGGAGCAGCTTCCCGACCTCAGCTCTCCCAGCCCACCGCACAGCCCAGGGCCATGGACGTGCCATCCAACTGGACTGCCCCATCTGCGGGCAAATCCGGGGATGTCACCTACGTGACCCCTGCCAGCACCAGCTGTGCTACGGCTGTGCCATCTGGTGGGCTAACAAGAAGCCGAGTTGTGCCGTATGCGGGCACAAAATCGATACCATCCGATACTCGGTGAGGTCGGACGACGATTACCTCGAGTGTGCTGTCCCGCAGCCCGCAGCGCACTCAGATCACGGCCTGCAGGACGAGCAGGGGCCTGCAGAGCCGGTGCTCATCCCAGCTGAGCACAACTTCCCAGCCGAGGTCTGGCTGCCTCTTCAGCACATCCGGAAGACCTCGACCCCTGCTCCGATGCTGCAGGGAGAGATCCATGAGGTGTCCAGCGACGACTGGTGGGAAGTCTACGTGGCACAGTGCACCACCGTGAACTTCCTGTGCCAGCACGGGCTGGACCAGGAGGCCTTGGTGCAGGCGCTGCAGATGAGCACCAGTGGTGACGTGGTGCCCTTCGTCAGAAGGCTCATCAGCACCGCTGCAGCCCTGTACGGCCCCACCATCCGCCACCAGCTGGACCACCAGGACACCCGTGCTGCTGGAGGGAGGGAGGACAGTCCTGCAGCCAGCTCCATCACCAGCACCTCCCATCAGGAGCCTCCTGCCTCGGGCCCAGGCCGCTCCACCAGCACCGTAGGGCCCAGCACGGAGCCAGGGCAGGCGGCCACAGCGGGCCCCTCTTCCCAGGGCAGGGACCGCTCGTCTGGGGGGCCCCGGCGCCCCCCGAAGAGGAAGGCCCGCAGCAGCCCCCAGGACTCTGCGCCGCCCTGCAAGAGGCGGCCCCGGCGGCGGCACTAGGCTGGCACCGCAGTGCCGTCACAGCACGGCTCCGGCGGGCTGGGAGCCCAACATCTGCCTCTCGGCCTGCTGCTTATAATACCTAATAAACATCCCTTAAAACTTAGAACAAAAAGTCTCTGTGTTATTGACAAGACTGCTGGCGTTGCTGTTCCTACCCATCCTACCCATGCTTCTTTCTCAGTTTAGATTGATTGGGCAGCAGTGATGGGGAAAGCCCAGGAATGTGTGCTGGTGCTGGAGT
Source organism: Coturnix japonica (assembly GCF_001577835.2). Lineage (NCBI taxonomy): Eukaryota > Metazoa > Chordata > Aves > Galliformes > Phasianidae > Coturnix > Coturnix japonica. The sequence continues at coordinate 953 of NW_015440930.1, read as the reverse complement.
GCTGCTGGCACTTGTGAAACTTACTTATGGTAGTGATGCTTAGCTTTGCGTGGACCTACTGAAATAAGACAAGCAGGCAGAGAAACACAGTCCAGCTGAGAGCTTTCAGGAGAAGCTGATTTTTCTCCCATTCCATAGGGTTAAGCTTTATATGGGCTTAATTAGAGCAGGAAGAGCATGTCCACTGAACTGCCATTTCCAATTAAGATTAGAGGCGCCATCCTGCACTAAGGTGCTCCTGGCACTGTACAAGTCATAGTACCAAGTGCCAGATGTAAGAGTGCAACCACCTAACCTGATCCCATTCCCTTCCCTAAAACAGACTTTAGTTTCTAAAAGCGATTAATTTCACCCTTTTCACTTCACAAAGTTTTTTCTCTCAGTTCTTCATTTGCTCAAACCAAAAATATAGTTGATTTATTCTGTGAAATTAAAGATTCAAGTCCTCTGAGCATTACAGTTTACCCAGAGCAGTCTGTATTTTCCACGTTCCCGGAAGTGCCAGAAAGAAAGACATTTTTCAGGTGAGTCTGTAATGAGAATCCTCAGCTGTCCATCCCTAGACATGCAGTAAGACTATCCTATGGTTTCAGTAATATGCATATAAACAAAGACAGAAGCTATGCCAAAGCATTTTCTCTTTACAACAGACATAGCTCCCAGTGCTCCTTACCAGAGATCAGCTCTGCTGGAAAAGATCTGGTAGTTCAAGTGGACAACTAGTTGAACAAAACACAGTTAAGTGCCCTTGCTGTGGTGAAGTCTTACAATGTACAGCCCCGAAGGTTGAGGGAAAGCATTACTCACCTCTACCTGATGCTCATGCAGTCACAAGTGCCCTATCAAATCCAGTCTGGGGCCTTCAATAGAAGAGAGAGATTGACTCAAGTGAGTCCAGTGGAAGGTGACCAAGACAGGTAGGTCGCTGAAGCACATCATGGATAAGAAGACCA
>NW_015440929.1:2442-5300 GCF_001577835.2 Coturnix japonica | reverse complement strand
GGCAATAACAAGCAATGCATGTCAGGGGCTCAGCCAAAGCAAATGGCTGTGGTGCTGAGCATGCTGGGCTGCCTGGCCCTGCTCTCAGCAGCACTGTGTCCTCCCTCCCAGCCCCCATAATTCCACCTATACAGTTATGTCTGTTAGAGAGATTCACACTGCATGGAATGTGCCACGGCCAATAGCAACTGAAGGCTTCAGAACCAAATAAGTGTGAGGAGGCAGTGCTGGAGCTCATCTCTTCCATGGAGCTCATAACAAGCGCACGAGCAGTAAACCCTGGTGGCAGCAAGCACCAGATGTGTTGGAGCAGCACTCCTTGGCTCCCCTCCTGCTCCCTCTGCAGCTGGCAGCAGACTACAGCACGGCGTCCTGTGCAGGTTTTATTTAAAAAACACAGCTGGAGCCGCCGGCACAAACAGAGGAGCCTGGACTCGTTCATTACTATATCTTAAATAGGAAGGGCAAATACAAAAGGGAAAGGATGAAATATTTACAGCAAGTAACAATGGCAGACATCGACATGGCACAGTCCCACCAGAGCAGCAGAAACACTCCATACCCTGCTGAAGCACAGAGTCACCACGGCGTCCTCCAGCAGGGCCAGGGCTGCACTGTGCCAACAGCAGGGCTGGGATGGCTGCACTCTGAACTGAGACAAGCGAAGCGCACACGTGTTGGCTTCCAGAAATCATCAGCACAGCATCGCGCTCTGCCAGCAAACAGCACTGGAAATCCAGCAAAAGGGAAAGGAGGGAATAACGCAGCAGTGGCGTGCAGCTCCCGCTTCTCACACTGCTGCTGCATCACTGCTGATAACTGGAAGGCAGGGAGCACCCCCCCGCCTTGGTGGCACATTTGGTCCAAAACACCAGAATAATTCTGCTCCCTCCCACCCCCACATTGTCATTAAGTTGCCTTAAAGGATTCAAGTCAAAAACAAAAGCATACACCAACAAAACTCAAGAGCTGGCAGAACTCCAAGCTAGACATAGGGACTACCCAAGAAATGGGAGCACCGAAGAAGCTTCCAGCTGCACCCAACGCTGAGCATGGCCAAGGGAGGAGGAAGGAAGGAGCTTGAGGTTGAAGCCTTCGGAGCGTCACTGGATCAGGAGATCAATTGCCAGGCACTGCAGCACACAGATGGACGTCCTTCTGGGCTGTCACAGAACTGCTTTGTCCTCTTGCTGCTGAAAGGAGCCAACCAGGACAGGGAATGGATGCACAGGACCTCAACTCTGACCAGCAGGAAAACTCAGGACAATGGAATGTAGTCTGCCAATCTTTTACCAGTTCAGCTGTGCTTTAAGACTCATTGTGAAGCCTTTTAAAATATTTATTTATATATATATATACTATAAGACTACTCAGATATACTGTCAATCATCTCAGAAAGTTCAAGATGGAGTTCATCCACATCCTTCTCCAGCTCCAAGTCATATTGTCCTTCCATTTCCTCTAAGAATTCCGAGATGAACTTTTCAAGGTCATCTTCTTCTACAGCCTTGGTGAGCAGGCTGACCTCCGGCAGGGCTGGAGCAGCAGTCTGGAAAGAAGGAAGACAAAGTCAATGATTGCTCAGGAGATCCTTCCTCTGCAGCGCTTCTCCTTCAGCACTGCTGAGCCTTAACCCAACATGGGGGCCAAGGGGCTCCTGAAGGACGTTAACAGTAAGCCTGACCAGGACAGCACTGACACTTCCTCCCCTCCTTACCAAAGCTGCTATTTTAGCCTTTTTAGCTGGAGGCTCCTCTTCTTCAGTGCTTCTCCGAGGATTCACAGCTGCCACAGCAGAAGGAGAGATCTCAGCAGCCTTCCGCTTCCTTGCTCGCTTCGTGGGGCTGCTGGCTTTGCCATCCCAAGGCTTCTCACACACGTTGCCCTTGGCTACAGGAAGAAGAGAGAGCTGGTACAATTGTGCCTTGAGAGGAGTCCAGGTTGTCCTGTCATTCCCACAGCTCTTCTCCACAGTTAAATACATCTGGCCAGCAAAATTACATTGCTCTTTCCACAAATCTCAGCAATATCTTCCACAGTAAGTGCTTCATACCAACAGTCCGACCAAAGGAACAAAGAAACTGCACAGCTACACCATATTATAACCCAGACAAGGGAAACAGCCATACAGCAGGAGAAAGCAATACATGGTCCCTCTAGAGAAAGGAAAAAGCAGGAGCTACAGACAAGAGTGTGCAACCAGACGCTCGTGCATAGCCCACCACAAAACCCCATAAAATATCATCCCAGGGTTTTATCACACAGGGTAAGTTCTGCAGCTCGGTGGCACTGTGCTGTCCCCTGCGTTGTCAAGCTGAAGGTCTGGCTTGGAAAGGAACACAGTGAAATCCTAAGAGAAAGATAAGCATTTCCACTTTTCCTAGCACTAGCAAAGGCAATCACCCACCAATTGATCGCACTCAAAGGTCCTTTACTTCCGAGGACCACGTCCAGCTCAGACACTCCCATTCATAGTCTGGCTCTGCCTTCCTGAGGCTTGGGCTGAGTTTGTTTCCCTCGGCGAGATTGCTGACGTTGGGCCTGTCAACTCTCCACCCTTCAACCGCTGCGGTCGTGAGAGTGTAAGGGCGAGGCTTAGGCTTTGCAAGCCTGATTAAGCTGACCCATGAAGGGTGGATTTCAGCGACTGCGTAAGCTTCCTGCACTGTTTACCTTTTGATCTTGTTTTCTAGTTAGGCAGCAGCCGGCACATCGCGCAGCCACTTCCTTCTTCAGCTTCTTGGTTGTCTCAGGCTGCAGCTGTCTTCCTGTTATGTCCCTCAAGGCTCTTTTGGGCTTGACTTAGAAGTTTGGTCGTAGCTCTGATCCCAGGGCTAAAAAAGAAATAAAGTAATAAG
>NW_015440929.1:0-2341 GCF_001577835.2 Coturnix japonica | reverse complement strand
ACTGTAACTCAGCACTGGCATTGGAGCTGCAGGCACGTTCTGCTCAGCCCAACAAGGAGTTTGGGTTGGTTTTTTTTTTTCTTTTCTGATGTAAAAATCAAAATATTTTGGTATTTTAGATTTGTTTTGTTGTTTTATTTTTTAAGGTACCAAATGCAGTAAAACCTGCAACCAGGCCCAGACAGAAGATCAAATTCAAGTGATTTCAGAACTCTTTCATTAAAGTGCTGCACATTTCTGAGCTAAGCATTTCCTACAGTCAGTAAGGAAAGGCTGGACCTTTTACTCACACAAACACTAGTGAATTTTCCAAAAAATATTTTTCTTTTTCAGGGAATTTTCCCAAATCTAACTAAAGAGAGGAGAAGTCGGGTTCTCAAGTTAGTTGCTGGACTGACTGCATGACAAAAGGGAACAAAAACAGCAGTTTAAGGACAAAGTTTCCTTCCCTCCTCCAATACTGATAGAAATGCTGCCTTTTTACCTTTAGTACCTTCACAACAGATAGTGAACAAATCCTCTCAACAGATTTCCTCTCTGGCAGATTCCTACGATCCTAAAGACCTCAATGCTGCTCAGCACAGACACCGGCACCAACTGTCACTGGACTCTGCACCGTGGAAACACGCACACAGCTCAGCACTTCTGTTCTCACAATTGGAAGGGTTCTAGAATCTAGAACCGCCTCATCAGATACTTGTGACCTCCCTGACTCCAGCCTGGTGCACGCAGGCACCACCTGCCCAATACCCAACATCTCCCCCCTCTTTATCATCTGCAGCCCCTGTAAAGGTTCCCCCACGTACTCCCTGTTACTCCAAAGGTGATTTCGCACATTTAAGGCTATTCCGCAAATGAAATCAAACATTAAACATATGCGAAAAACAATTAAGCTGTCATAATAACATACCAAAGTGATGCAGCTGTGTAGTGCCTACAATCCTGAAAGCACACAACAGCATCTGCCTAACAATTGTGAAATGCTGTATGGGCAACACTTAGTCAACTTGTAGAGAACAGTGCATTCAAGTTCAAGATAACAGCACAGTACACAATGGAGTTACAACTTCTCCAAGTTTCAATGTAACACTATTTGTACAGAATCTTCATGGCAATCCAGTTCTGTCCAGTGTGCATTATAATGTCACACTCCATAACCAAATAAGAAGACAAAAACATATTGGCTGTGCAGAATCGTTCTGAATTCCACCCACTGGGGCATTATCCAAGAGCAAGGTTCTCCCGCCGCTCACAAACTATCAGTTCCAGCCATGAAGGCTAGATTCCCAGTTCGACCTTCAGGCACATTGGGAGCAACGCAGTCTCATGTGCCGTTACCAGCAGCCGCTGCCCAGTGCTGACGTCAAATCACTGGCTGCACTGGAGACATTAACCAAGGAGTTGTTGACCAAAACTGGTGCTGAGATGTTCAGATCCTCACGGTGCACAGGATGGCTCGTCATTTGGTGCCGGCTTAACCCAACGTGCCGGCAGCCAGCAGGGCCCACTTGGGGTCCCGACACAGACGTGTTTCCTGCCCTTGACAAGGAGTGGCATAGGGTCTGGGAGCCATGGCCCTGCGTCAGGTCTGATCAGGACCTGACCTATTGGTGTCCATTCGGTCAGCTGATGGTCTCCCATCCGATTCTCTCACGCAGGAGGAGAGCGTGTGGGCACAGCTCAGGCCCCTCCAGCCCTCCCCCCTCTTTAAGCGCACAAAGACGCCCCTTCAAGGTCTGATGTGCACACTCCATAATAGCCTGGCAGGTGCTGCTGCCGGGAATGCTGAAGATATGCTTAATGCCCCAAGCTGTGCACCAGCGTCCAAAACATGCATTTCTATATCCTGGGTCATTGTCAGTCTTAACTCATGAGGTGCACCCATGACAGCGATGGCCATGCACAACGCTTTTATGTAATGCATGGCGGTCTGTCCAGATTGTGCCACAGCCCAGAGAAAACCACTGCATGTGTCAGTTGTGACATGCAAGTGACGGAAACACCCAAACTCTGGAAGTCTGTGACATCCATCTGCCAAACCTCATTTTGGTCTCAAACCTCTGGGTTCACCCCTGCAGGAACAGGTTAGCCATAACTCCCGCTCCTCCTTGGCCGATTCAGTTTAACTTTCTAAGAGCACCAAGGGCGGGTAGCAGCTTCTGCGCCTCTTTGTCCCCTGCACAAGCTCACAGAGCTCCATGCTGGCTTTCTCTAATGCTGACCGACTGACACAGTGAGAAGCTTCATCAGCCGACTCTTTGCACTTTGTCCCCACTTTAATAAGAGGGAGGGCCCCCCCACCAGAGGCCCCCCAGAGCCCCGTGTTATCCTTACCCTGCAT
>NW_015440928.1:620-4180 GCF_001577835.2 Coturnix japonica | reverse complement strand
AATCTGCAACTTACAGAAGAAGACTACATCAGATAAAGCTTAACTTCTGTAGCGCTTATAAATAACTCAAGCTCCTGAAGTCTGCTAATTAGCTCATTTACAAGGGGCTTTCTTTCCCCTTTGCCATATACCAATGCAAGTGCACTGGCATGCTTTTCTGGACTGCCTTTGTAAAAGTCACGCATTTGTGTGTGGAACGTGGACTGCTTCAGGATCATGTAATTGTTTGGATTGTTTACGATTGAACTGGGGGCTGTAGAGCATTTCCACCAGAGCCCTTTCTCTCAAAAATTGGATACCTTTCTCCATATCAGTCCATTTCTTTTTCTCAGGCTCCAAGTCCCGTTTAAAGGGGAATCTATCTCTTACCGCTATCAACATCCGCTTCCAGAGGGTGTAGGACTGATTTTGGCATGTGCCTATCACTCTCGCTCGTGAGTCCCTGGAAATGCTACCCAGTTGGCGAGCTTCACTGCCATCGAGCCACGCACTGTTGGCACCATTGTCCCAGCAGCGAAGTAACCAAGTGACCATATTTTCTTTTGGCTGACGTGTGAAATCCTTTCTCAGATCTCGAATTTCACTCAGTTTAAAAGATCGATCAATAATGGTCGTAATTACTTGTCCACCTTTTGCTCTATCAGGAGTCCCAGGTGTTAATGTTGGCAGCTGTGTTGATTGAGGCTGCCCCATCTTAAGTTTGGACTCGAGAAATTCTCGTAAAGAAAATTTAGCTTTTGGCTCCTCGTCTGACTCTGACCCTGACTCTGACGCTTGTGTTATTTCCTCCAGGCGACCTTCCTCCTTCTTCCTCTCTCTTAACTTTCTCTCTCCTAACTTCCTCTGCTCCTCTGACTTCTTCTCCTCCTCTAACATCTTCTTATACTGCTCTAACAACCTCTGCTCCGCCGACTTCCTCTGGTCTTCTGACTCCTCCTGCTCTCCTGATCCCCCTGCTCTCCTGAGTCCCCCTGCTCTCCTGAGTCCCCCTGCTCTCCTGAGTCCTGCTCTCCTAACTCCCTCCGCTCTTCTAACTCCTTCTGCATTTTCTCTATCTGAGTTGAAACTCGTTTTGTTTTTCGCCCTCTACAGGGGCAACCAACATTGTATCTGGTGCCCCCGGTGGTTGGTTAAGTTGGAGTACATACGGTTCAGACTTGAGGGTGTCGCATTCCGCCCTGAGGACGTTATAACTAGACTGGAGGGCGTCGTGCTCAGACTGGAGAGCGTCGTAGTCAGACAGGAGCTCGTCGTACACAGACCGGAGGGTGCTGCGACTGGCTTTGAGGGCGTTGTAGTCGGCCTTGAGGTCAGTGTACAACGAGTCAATAGAGTCATGTTTGACCTGGAGATCGACGCACTTACACAGGAGGGCGCTGTGCTCGGACTGGAGAGTGTCGTGCTCGGACCGGAGGGCATCGCGCTCAGTCTGGAGAGTGTCATGCTCGGACCGGAGGGCATCGCGCTCAGTCTGGAGAGTGTTGAGCTTGGTCTGGAGGGCATTGTGCTCGGACTGAAGAGTGTTGTGCTCGGTCCGAAGGGCATTGTGCTCAGTCTGAAGAGCGTTATGCTCGGACCGGAGGGCATTATGCTCGGACTGAAGAGTGTTGTGCTCGGTCTGGAGGGCATTGTGCTCAGTCTGAAGAGCGTTATGCTCGGACTGGAGGGCATTATGCACAGACTGAAGAGTGTTGTGCTCGGACTGGAGGGTGTCGCAGTTGGATTGGAAGGCATCATGCTCAGTCTGGAGAGTGTCATGCTCGGACCGGAGGGCATCGCGCTCAGTCTGGAGAGTGTCATGCTCGGACCGGAGGGCGCCGTGCTCGGACTGGAGAGTGTCGTGCTCGGACCGGAGGGCGCCGTGCTCGGACTGGAGAGTGTCGTGCTCGGACGGAGGGCGCTGTGCTCGGACTGGAGAGTGTTGAGTTGGGATTGCAGGGAGCTTTTCTCATCCCAAAGTTTTTCTGCGTCAGCTCTAAGACTCTCTTTCTCGTACCAGATTGAGTCTCGTTGGTACAGGAGATCTTTTCTCTCAGCTTCAAAAACTTTTTCTCTCTCTACCTTCTCATCCCAAAGTTTTACTGCGTCAGCTCTAAGACTCTCTCTCTCGTACCAGATTGAGTCTCGTTGGTACAGGAGATCTTTTCTCTCAGCTTCAAAAGCTTTTTCTCTCTCTACCTTCTCAGTCCAAAGTTTTTCTGCCTCAGCTCTAAGACTCTCTTTCTCGTACCAGATTGAGTCTCGTTGGTTACAGGAGTCTTTTCTCTCGCTTCAAAAGCTTTTTCTCTCTCTACCTTCTCAGTCCAAAGTTTTTCTGCCTCAGCTCTAAGACTCTCTCTCTCAGGAATGGTATTGACTAAGGCCCAATAAGCATTAGCTAGGCCCAAAATCATTTGTGCCTCCTGAGATCTGCCTGAGCCACAACATTCCTGCCTCAAATATGCAATCAAACTCTCAGGATTCTTCAAGTGTTCAGGAGTGAAGCTCCATAACACTGAAGATGTCTGTCCTTTGAGAATCTCTTCAATTCCCTGCCACTCAGTATTCTCTGGTTCTAGGGAAGACTTCCTCCGGATGTTATAAATCCAGATACTGAGTGAGATTATTACAATAATCAACAGTAAGATCAGGGAGATTAAGAGTGTGGCCCACTGATCATTCAAAAACTGCATAAAGGATTCATAGAAAGAAAGAGGAGCACGCTTAAAAATCACCATTTCTGTATAATTAGTTGCATTAGTTGCTCCCTCTGGAGCTGTATACAGATACGAAGTGAGCATTGCTAACCATGCTTTCAATTCATTATACAATTGTATAGCTCCATAAGAAAAAGTGGCTAGCTTAAACATGGCCCAATATGTTCGGAGCGTCTCAAAAAAGGACCAATGGCACACAGCCCTGGTAAAACAAATTTAGTAGAGAAAACATCTTTTTTCCTCCAATAGAGAGAAAAAAGTAAAAGAAAACAAAGCTCAGCAGTGTTTATAAAATATACCGGAGTATTGGCAGTCCGCCTGGACTTTCAAGGTCAAGCTCGCAGGTGCAGAATCGCAAACACGAGATAGCTCCTTAACAGGGAAAAAAAACTCGTAGCTCTGTTAAAAGCTAAAAGAGCAACAGAAGAAAACACAGAAAAACAGCAACTCAATTTGCCCGCATTCTCCACCAAAATCTGTCACGGTTTGAACTAAAAATCCACCTGCGTCCGTGACAGGGGCCGCAGGCCCCGGAGGGGCCCTAGGCCGAAAGGAAAAGTTAATTAATTAGGAAAAGAAAACAGCGGCAACGATCTAAGGAGGCACACTTATTTACTAAATACTATATCGAAATACAGGATAACACAATATAATAAAATATAATTGAAAATTGAGCTAACGAATCAAGCAAAATAGGAGAGAGAATGAGTCCCGTAACGAGAGCCTACTGTAAATCTAGGCGAACGGCTGAAGGCTCCCACACACTCCCCTGAACGCCAGAACTCGAAAGACCTCAGTCTGTTCTGCGACAGAGTTAATATAGAGTCCAGGTCCCGTGACCTATCGTGTTGTTCTCTGAGATTT
>NW_015440928.1:0-190 GCF_001577835.2 Coturnix japonica | reverse complement strand
CAACACTCCGTGAACGCAGAACTCGCAAAGGTCAGGCTCTGTTCTGCGAACAGAGTTATATATAGAGTCCCATGCTGGGGTGTGAGGGGCTCAGGTGCATATAGTGTCCCTGGCAGAGATGTGTCTCTTCTGATAAGTTGAATAGCAAAAGAAGAATTAAAGTAAATCCTATTTTCCATGCTTTATTATG
>NW_015440927.1:0-2220 GCF_001577835.2 Coturnix japonica | reverse complement strand
AGTGAAGGATGATCTCACAGAATCACACAGAATCACAGAATGACCCGGGTTGGAAGGGACCTCAAGGATCATGTAGTTCCAACCCCCCTGCCTGGCAGGGCCACCAAACATACACATTTACTAGATCAGGTTGCCCAGGGCCCCGTCCAACCTGGTCTTGAACATCTCCAAGGACGGGGCATCCACAACCTCCCTGGGCAGCCTGTTCCAGGGCCTAACCACTCTCCTAGTGAAGAACTTCCCCCTAACATCCAACCTAAATCTTCCCTCTTTTAACTTAAAACCATTTCCCCTTCTAACACATCTCCTTCATCTCCTTCAAACACAGCTTTATTTGCCTTTCAACTCAAGTTCAAGCAGCCGTGGCTCAGGGCAGGACCAGCAACAAGTGCTACTCAGCTTCTGCTGATCCCAGGGAGCTGATTGAGACTTACAGGCTCCACTTCCACTGACCCAGCAGGACAGGACCAAGCACCAGCTGGCCATGCTGCTGGAACATCAATACTGGAAGAACAGGACTCACAGATGTTTCCAGAAGAAGAGGAAACAAAAGATTTACCTCACAGTTTGTCTGAGGAAAGTGCTGGCCTAGCCAGGGTCTTCTCATCCCTCAGCTTCCCACAAAAACACTGGGTACTGGTGGAAAGTGACCAAGTGAAGAGCATTCTCGGACGGCGAGAGAGAAGGGGTATGTCAGGGGCTCTATCTGCTGGGGACCCGAGGAAGGAGCCCTTGATAAAATTAAAAGTGGGCCCCAACGCGAGGAAATAGAATTCCTCGTAGATACAGGGGCTGAAAGATCGACAGTCCTAACACTGCCCTTAGGATGTAAAGCCTCCTCAGAAAAAGTACAGGTGATCAGGGCAAAAGGGGAACCATTTGGGGTCCCTGTTATAAAAAGGGTGTTGATTGAATCAGGCCTGAGGCCACGTACAATCTATTAGGTAGGGACTTAATAGTAGAATTAGGAATAAGGTTAGAAGTAGTAGATAGAAGATTAGAGATTCGGTTATGTCCTCTAAGAGTAGAAGATGGGATAGTACACACTTTTGGGAAAATATGGGAAGAGAGAGGACTTATAAATTCACAGGGAAAGGGGTTAATTCATCAGGAATTGATCCTTCAGGTTTTAAAAGCTATCAGAGAACCAAGGGAGATTGCAGTAGTACATGTAAGGGGTCACCAGCGAGGACTGGATCCTCAAATTAGAGGTAATAACCTAGCTGACCAAGAGGCCAAAAAGGCTGCTCTTATGTGTGTATATGAGGTGACCTAAAGGGAGGACTGCCTGGCTATGTTTGCAAAGGGTGGGTCAGATCCTCTTCCCCTGTTTTGTTTTATGACTATGGAAAAAGAAAAGATGATACAAATGGGAATTTGGGAAAATGAAATGGGAAAATGGACATTACCTGATGGATGGGTGGTTTTACCAAAATCAGTAGCTATGAGGGTGTTACGGAGGTTCCATGTTACATTGGGGTACTCAGGCCTTAGTGGATCAGTTTGCCAATAATTATATGTGTACAGGGGTATATAACATAGCAAAGGGGATTGTTAATGGATATATGACTTGCTGGAGGGTGAATGCAAAGAATATGAGAAAAAGAATCCCAGGAGGGCGAGAATTGGCTTATCGACCCTTCGCAAGGATCCAGTTGGACTTTACTGAACTCCCTAAAACTGGGAGATATAAATATTTATTAGTGATTGTAGACCATCTTACAAACTATGTTGAGGCATTCCCTACGGCAAGGGCTACAGCACAAACAGTAGTGAAGGTACTATTAGAAAATATAATTCCTCGATATGGAATTAGAGAAGCAATAGATTCTGACAGGGGAGCTCATTTTGTGTCAAAGGTTACACGTGACACAATGAAAATTCTAAGGATTAAATGGGAATATCATACTCCTTGGCACCCTCAGAGCTCTGGTAAAGTAGAACGAATGAATGGGGAAATTAAAAAACAACTTAGAAAATTAATGATAGGAACTAAGACATCTTGGATAAAATGCTTGCTGTTAGCTCTGTTAAATATATGTGTGAAGCCCAGAACTGATCTGGGAATTTCACCTTTTGAAATGCTGTATGGTATGCCCTATAATCTTGAAATACCTCTTGGTCACCCCCATTTACAAGATGATCAATTAAAATCTTATACAATTAATGAATGGGTGCAAGGAACTACCCAGTGTGGCTGTTAGGGAAAATATGGGGTGT
>NW_015440926.1:1216-2633 GCF_001577835.2 Coturnix japonica | reverse complement strand
CAGGGTAATTTTACTCACTAATTCCTTATTATGGTGGTAGGCAATTGTGGTGTTGCTCTCTGAGATAAACAGAATGGGGTGCTATTTTAAATAGGGATGTCTAAAAAGTATATTACTGAGAGAAACTTTATGGATAAGCAAATCCACTAATTAAATGTCTTTTTGTTTATAGAAAGCCAACCTGGTTGGAATGGACATGCGACTCCTACATCTACGTGAGATTGCCCTGACTTCAACTGTTCAAGATGAGAGCTGCATCCAAGCACTTTGTGAAGTGGGTCAGCCCTGGGCTGTGACTGCTGCCTCAAGGAAGCCTGTTCTGATATCTCAGCCTTCCTTAGAGTGAGCTTTTTCTTCATTTCCAACCTGTACCTCCTTTGACCTAACAAGCAGAAAAGCTGCCTGGGAAAAGAAGGAGACCCCACCTTGCAAATGCTCTGTTTCAGCTAAGTTGAATGGAATGAGTTTGTGCCCTTCTTTGGATGCTGCCTGAGAGCATTATTGTTGTCTTTTAATTATGTTCTGTTAATATAACAGCCATTTATTGACTTAATGTATTAGACAGCTGAAGTTAATGGATGTATTGTTCTAATAGTGGAATGGAATAAAACCTGTTGAATTACCCTGAACTTGAACAGTTTTACAATCTGTATCATTTCACTGATCACATTTTCTACATACTAACAATATTATTATGCATAATGGCTGAACAACAACTTTGGGTTGCAGCTATACAAGCCTAAAACTGCAAAAAAAAACCAAAAAAAAAAACAACCCACAAAAACAAAAAAAAACCCACTGAAACACCACCTTTCACACTCCTCTGTGGGGTCATAATATATTTCCTGAGTGCCTGCATTCATAAGAGCTTCTGGTATTGAAACCAGTCCTTGCACTGTCTTCCCTTCCAAACAGAGCTACCTGCTCTCCCTACCCAGTCACTTTAACTGGAGGCCCAGACTGTACAATTGTATCCCTCAGCCAGCAAAGACAAAAAGGGACTTCCTTTCTCTTTTTTAATTTTATGATAAATCAGAAACAAAACCCCTCATCCCTTAGTGCATGGGAGCTAAGCAAGAACAAATGGGATTAGACAGTGAGCAGCTTTAAAAATCTAACCTAAATTTTGTCCTATAATTGTATATGTGGAGTAATAAACCTTCACCGGACAGCGAGAAAAAAAAAACCTTTTCCACTCTCTATGCTCACCTGTGGTAATTACATCCACACTAATCTCCCTTCTATACCAATCTGGGTTACCACACAGAGAAGTAAAGCCTTTACCCCCATACCTATGCAATTAATGTCAAACTAAGGGGATTTTTTTTCTTTAAAATTAGAGAAAACAAAACAAAACATTACAAGGACAATAGGAGGTCTTAAACTACTTTACCTGCATTAGGCTTCCTCTGCAGTT
>NW_015440925.1:0-800 GCF_001577835.2 Coturnix japonica | reverse complement strand
CAGGCTGCCGGGGAGGTGTAACTGCAGTTTCCTCCCCTGGCTTGGCTGCTGCTGACAGCACTTACCTGCGTTGCCCAAAGAACTGGGTGATGCATTCCCCATCCTGGGCACAGGGCAGGTGGAAGCTGCGCTCACAGCCTCTCTCTGCGCATGCGATGGTAGCACCCCTCTCTCCACAAACAACAGCATTGCTGAAAAGAACATGGCGGCCCCAATCAGCAGCAGACTCAGGGCCTCCACTGCTGGCCCCACACCTCCGGGCAGGGCACAGGCTGTGGGAGCTGCTGGGTCTCACACTCTGCAGAGCCGCCTGGCAGATGGGGCTCATCTGCTATGGCAGGACTTTGTCCAGGAGGCAGTTGGAAAGGCTGCGATGGCTTTCTTTGGCTCCAGACTAAGCTGGTGTCAGCCTCTCCTGGCACAAAACTGACCCACTCCGTTCAGGCTCTTACCTTCTGGTCCGCCTGCTTGATTTTGCCTCTGATGGCACCAATGGGGAGGCGCACAGTTTCCTCCCAGGGGTGGATTCCTTCAAAGAAGATGTTGGCAAAATGCTGCAGCAGAGGAAAGAGCAGAGCAGGGATCTCATTAGGACAGAAAGGAAGGGAGCATCCCTGGCAGGAAGGTGGAAGGAGCCATTGAGCGTTGGAACTCACCAAGCAGAACTCATGCACATAGAGGCCCACTCTGGGGCAAAGGTGCGCCCACAGATGTTCGGGTCAACATCTGCCCGGCCACACAGCATGCACACTGCAGAGGAGAGAGCAAATGTGAGTAGCGGTGAGCAGCTTGCACAGCCA
>NW_015440924.1:4601-8500 GCF_001577835.2 Coturnix japonica | reverse complement strand
TGAAGGGTGAGCAAAGCCTCAAAATGGTGGTAAGGTAACACTTTGCTATAGAAAGGGAAAGGGGAACTTCACAGAAACCAAGACAAAGGGTAACTGTAGGTAGTTGACATTTAAAAGGGCAGGGAAAGGGGGAATTACAGAGAGTTAGTCTAAAGAAAACCAGAGAATAGGGCAATAAAGATAAGAAGAAACTGTCCAGAGACCTCTGACAAGAAGAAGGATTAGATACCCCCGGGCAAGACGATGCTTACGTGGGAGAATGGTACCAGCAGATAACACCAAGAAGAAAACAGAAGAAGAATTTCACCCCAAAACAACGGCAAGGGTCGCGGGGAACGGGGTCCTAGGGAATGAGGGAATGGGGTTGTGGGGGAACGGGGCCATAGGGAATGTAATGAATATGTAATCAAACTGAGGAGGAGACTATTGATTATGTATTAGCTTGACCTATATCTGTAACACACTTTTCTCCTTATGGTGTGCAAGTTTGGTGGAGCTATCCCCCTTGCACCCGGCGCTGCGCAACTCTGGAATAAACATACCTGCTTTATAACCCATCTCTGGATTATAGAGTTTGATTCCGCAAGTCAGCTGTGTAGAAGAGAGGCAAAGGAAGGGAGTAGTTTATCTCAGGTGGATTGCTTAGTCTCCTTTCTACTGTTGATGGTGCTGGATATTGTGGGCTTTTTTTCTGGAAAAGCAGTTTTGCTGCACAATATTGTGGGCATTGATAAATGTCAAACTGTGTGTGTGTTTTATGTGAGCACATGCAGTAGCGTGTGTGCAAAGTGAGGCCAAGTGTCTTGATTCCACCAATGTGCGTTTTGTTATTGCTTGTGTAATAATGCGCTGGCGTTCAGGGAGCCCAGGATAATGGAGAGCCGTGTGGGGCGCTTTCCCGATCATGTAGGTTTGTCTGTTTGGACGTGGCATAGTTGACAGGTTTTTATTGAGGTAACAGCTCAGCATCACTGTGCCGTGTTGTTTTTCCCATCACCGTGCCCTTCTGTGTGATTTTTGAGATTGTGAGCACGATGGAGAGCGGCAATGAAATCAGATTGGGCAGTTCTCTCGTGACCCCAAAGCGCATGTGGTCAGGTCCTATAGACTTGTGGACATTTGGGCTCTTCAGGTGTTCTGAGACTGGGTCTCGTGTTAGCGTGGGAGGTATTTTTGGTCTCCCAGCTCCAGCCTAGATAAGGGATTAAGGACATAGCAGAGGAAAGCGTGTAGGAAAGCCTGTTACGTCAGGAAAACCCGATTGAAAGCAAAGAATTATGTTTTGTCTGTTGCCCTAACGATTTATGTTGTTGCCTTTAATCCCTTCTCACCTATCAGAGTGAGTATGTTTTCTTTGGCCTTTGTCCTCTTACTGGTGTACGTGTCAAATGCCTGGTCTCATGTCCAGTTTTCTTTCATTTTTGTGTCAGTTTACCCATCTCTATGTGTGTTGAAAACATCCATGTATTTTTTCTGTGGGTTACACATGGTTTTTTTTGTTTGTTTGTTTTTCCTTTCCTTTCTGGGTGTGTTTTTCCCCAGCAGGTATGTCAGTGCTTTGTTACTCACTGGTTTTGTGTCTTATGTTTTTGTTTGTACTTTTTGTGGCCGGAGAACTGTTACGCTTTCAAAAGGCATCTTTAAAGAGCTCCGTTTTTGCTCCTTTGTAATTGTGATTGTTAGTTTTGCTGGATTGCAGTATGTTTTTTTAGAGTAGTTTTACAGTTAGCTTTGTTTTTTTGATTTAACTGTACGTGTTGTAATATATTGAGCGTTCCAGAAGGAGGCCTTTTCAAAATGACACTGCTTGGCTGGCTTTATAAGTGTTTTTTGTGTGGGGGGAGAGTAAGTGTGTAAGAGATGTAGGTAGTGTTAGATGCATTGTTTTTCAGCAGATGTGTTAATGTTTGCGCTTTTTATAATTTAATTGTTTTAATTTTTTCTTAAGGCTTTATTGGTTTGTGTATGTGTTGCCGATTGTGTTTGTCGGTTTGATAGAATTTGTGGGAGATAAGTAGTTTATTGAGAACTAGCGTGAGTCACTGTCAAGTCTTGATTGTCAAGCGTGGCGTGAGTCGCTGCATCCATGGAGACAGCCGATTGTCCTAAGGGTTGTACTTTATATGGGTGCCGTATGTAGTTTGTTAAAGGTTGATTCTTTATGAAGCCTGAGTTTTGTTATCCAAATTGCTCTCTGTTGCCATGTTGTGGAACTTTTTATTTGTTGTTTGCAAAGTTGTTTTTTTCTGGAAAGGGACCGTGTAGTTCTGAATCTGTTACGTTTGAAGGTGAAACAGGTTATTGTTTTAATGCTTAAGTGTGAAGGGCATGGTAAAAGGGCTAAATGTGTTCTTTGTGTCACGTGCAGAATTTGTGGACAGTGTCTTAGGTTTGCTTATGCGAGTCAATGAGTGAAGCAAGTAAGTTAGTTAGTTAAGTTTGTTTGTATTAGTTTCTGCACAGTATGTTTTGTTTTAATGTTTTTTTTTTCATTATCAGCTAGATGGTAGTTACATAGATGGTTAGATGGTTGAAAGAATGTATAGCTCCCATCATAGTCTAGGTGGCCTTTTTTGCATTCTTATACTAAAGCGGGGCCTTTTGAGAGTTTGAGGTGAATAAAATGATAAGCTTTAACTGTAAAGTATATATGTGTGGAATCACTGTTAGTTTCAGTGGTGTGTAAATGATGCACAATTTTGTTTGTTTGAGGGCTGTGTCGTTTAACATAGAGGATGTAAGCAGTTTTGTGTTTGTGTGGGGATTTTGAAATGCCAAGAGTGTTTGTGTTGTGTTTTTTGGTTAGAGGTTTGGCTGGTCAAAGAGGAGTTGTGTTTGATGTTTATTTTAATTAAGCAACGGTTGAGATGTGCGGTACATGGTGGTATGGTAAATAAGTAATTGTGAGTGGTAATTGTCATATGTTATTAGATCAGCTTTTTTGGGTACACTTTAGTTTGTTTGTACGGATAATGAGGTATGGTGGTTTTTTGGGGTTTTTTTTTGGGGGGGGTTTTGTTTTTTGGAGGACAATAGCTATTTGTTGCTTTGCTCCTTTTTGAATGTTGTCAAATCCTTTTTACAGTTTTGCTAAGAACTAGGTTAATAAGTCAAACCTTTCAGTTTATTTCCTGTACATGGTATTGTAAATGTGAGAAGCGGGGTGAGTATGTATGTCAGACAGTGTCTCTGGGTATCTCTGGGTATTCACTTTTCAGTGTGTTCACGTTGTGTTGCATGTTTGTTTTTAACATGTAGTAACAATTTGTTTTTTTAAGGATGGCTCAAGTCTTTTCTGCCATATTGTTCTTGTCTGGTGTTGTTTGGTGGGTTGTTTGGCAGGTGTGGGCTTTTGTTTTGTTTGTTTGTTTGTTTTGTGTGCTCTTGTAGTGGTTTGGGGTTTTTTTTGTTTTTTTTCAATAGAGCAATAGTATTAGAAGGATAAGCAATTTTGCCTGTCTTCAGCAAGCAGGTATGTCTTAGTTGAGTGATGTGATGCCTGTACATATTGATATCACAGAATCACAGAATTATTGGGGTTGGAAGGGACCTCTAGAGATCGTCGAGTCCAACCCCCCTGCCAAAGCAGGCTCCCTACACCATGTCACACAGCTCGGCGTCCAGGCAGGACTTGAATGTCTCCAGAGAAGGAGACTCCACCACCTCCCTGGGCAGCCTGTTCCAGTGCTCCGTCACCCTCGCTATAAAGAAGTTCTTCCGCACATTCGTGCAGAACTTCCTATGCTGTCCTTTCATCCCATTACCCCTAGTCCTGTCCTCACGCACTACTAAAAAGAGACCAGCCTTGCCACTATGGCTCCCACACCTCAGGTATTTATTAACCTGGATCAAATCCCCTCTCAGCCTTCTTTTCTCAAGGCTAAACAGACCCAGTTCCT
>NW_015440924.1:0-4576 GCF_001577835.2 Coturnix japonica | reverse complement strand
TTTGTTATCTCTCCAGCTGACTCCAGGTGTGGACAATTGCTGCTGAGCGATGACATTTTCATATGCTTTCTTTTGCAAGATCCAGACCCTGGGATTTCCACGACCAAGAATGCAGCGTAGTACCAACTGCCCAGCAACTTCCCTCTTGCTGAGTTCTTCGGCTGCACCTTAAGAACTGTGTTCAGTTTTGGGCTCCTCACTGCAAGAAAGACATTGAGGCCCTGGAACCGTTCACAGGAGGGCTACGAAGCTGGTGAGGGGTCTGGAGCACAGGACGTATGAGGAGCGGCTGAGGGAGCTGGATTTTGTTCAGCCTGGCAGAAGAGAAAGGCTCAGGGAGACCTTCTAGCTCTCTAATAACTTCTGAGGGGAGGTTGTAGTGAGCTGGGGGTTGGGCCTCTTCTTCTCGTGTAGACATGATAGAACTAGAGGGATGGTTTCAAGCTTGCGCCAGGGTAGATTCAGGCTGACATTCAGAGACATGATATACTTTTCGGAAAAGGGGTGGTGAAGGCACTGGAAATGCACTGCCCAGGGAGGTGTGGAGGTCACTAGACCATTGGAGTGTTCAAGAAACGTTTGGATGTTGTGTTGAGGGACATGATTTAGCTGGGAAGTATTGGTGATTGGTTGGACTGATGATCTCCTGGTGTCTTTTCCTAACTTGATAACTCTGTGATTTCTGTGAATGTTTTGATGAGCGGTCATGCATCTCGCTGTGGGTCTGGGCTCAGCCTGTGCAGCAGCACCTCGGGGCTGGGGCCGAGCCCGGTGCCGGGGCTGTGCTGCCTGCAGGAGGCTGCGAGGCTGTGGCAGCCACTTTGGGTGCAGCACATGGGCATGGGGGAGGGCCGGCAGCAGGGAGGCGATGGGCCCGAGCCCAAATCGTGTTGGTCACAGCACAGGGGCTGCAGGGGATGGCAGATGTGATCCTGCGGGGTTAGGAAAGGGCACAGCAGAGCACCGAGGAGCACAAGGCAGTGAAAGCGCAGCACGAGCCATTGATTGCCTGCACTGATGATGAGATGTGCGTCCTGAGTGCGGATGGAAAGTGAAGGGGAAAGGGAGGAGGGGGGGATGGAGGGGCAGGAAGCGCTTGGTGCCGGCGGAGAGCACTTCCGGGCCATGGCGCATGGCGGCCATGAGCGGGGCCGGGAGGAGCGGGCTCTGTGCTGCGAACGGGGTCGGGCCTCGGTGCGGGGCGTGGAGATGGATTCTGGGCATGAGGAGCTGGCCGGTGCTGCGGCACGCAGAGGGCGATGCGTGCGGTGCCAGCGCATGTGCGTGGAGCTGAACGAAGGTGTGTAAACATGATCCTTGCCTGGCTGTCCGGTGAGCGGGACGAGTCGGGCGGGGGGGGGGGGTGCAGTTCTGTGCTGGTGTTTTGTTGCTGGACGCTGACCTTGAGCAGAATGGCCGGCAGCGAGAGGGAGGTTGGACAAGCGCGCAGCATCAAGGAGCACGCCCGTTTCTGCATGTTGCCTGATGGTGCTGTACGGCTGTGGGTCCCCCCTGAGGCGTCGGTGAGGCAGCCGTTGCCCCGTGTGTGACGTGGGATGTAATGAGAGTGAGTGGATGCAAATGGAGTTCGAGGTGTTACAAGAGCAGGGCTCTGGAGTTGGAACAGGAGAGGCAGAGCTGGTGTGTCCCAGCAGGCATGCGTAGTCAGGTGCCTTTGGAGCCTGCTGTTCTTTGGTGCTGAGCTCAGGAGCCCCATCAGATCAGCGTGGTGCTGCGTGCTGCGTATGGCAGCCCAAAAAGATTCCCTTGTGGAAGAAGGGGGAGGGTGAAGGAGGCCGAGGGCCCTTTTCTCGGGGCCAGCTCGTCTGTGCCCTCTTGCTGGCCGGAGAGAAGGGCTGCCCGCTGGGCACAGGGAGTGCCTTGTAGCTCCCGTGCCGTGCCCTGCCCTCCAGCCCCCTCCTCATCCTATGTGGAACACCAGTGCCAGCAGTGCCAGCAGTGCGGCCGCCATTTTAGAACCCTCTCCACGTCACCTTGGTCACCGTGCCCAACGGTGGGCAACGCACTCGCCTCTTAGATCTCCGGCCGATAACAGCCATGTGGGGGCCTAAGAGAGCGAGGCTGGAGGAAACCCACCCTTTAGCTGGGAAGATGGTTCCGGGGACCGCGGGGTCGAAGAGGAGGAGGAGGGGGCCCGCCAGGACCATCAGGCGGCAGACAGGCAAGAGAGCCGTTCCCGTCACGCCTGGACCAGCCGTGTGACCCCCTCCGTGGAGCCCATGGAGGTGGATCCACCTCCAGATGAGCCCATGGAGGTGGATCCACCTGCAGAGGAGCCCATGGAGGTGGATCCGCCCGCGGCATAGCTGGCCTGGCACCACACCACCGTGCCAGGCCCTGCAGCAGTACCACCTCAGCTGCAGCATCGCTGGTCCAGGCGCTGGGCTCCGTACCGTCTGCGCGGCCCCCGCCCCCGGCATTAACCGGGTGGCTTCATTTAACATCATCTCCTCCTTTGAGACCTTGCGGGCCCCCGGTTCCATCTGAACCCTGTTTTTATTGTTGTTTTTATTGTTTTTATTGTTGTTTTTCTTGTTGTTTTTATTGTTAAATTTAGTTAGTTAGGATTAGGTGTTAGGAGTAGGTTATTGTTCACGTTTTAGTGTTAGGTGTAGGTTTTTGTTCCTGTTTTTAGAGTTAGGCTTAGGTTAGTGTTCGTACTTAGAGTTAGGTGGGTTCCTACCAGCAGCTGGCAGCAAACAGCGCTCACTCGGTAAGCACACGTCTGCTTTCTCACCCAATGCCATGGCATTGTGCTGCTCCATGAGTGAGGAGGTCTGTGACATCTCCGAGGGATGGGATTTGCATCTTGTGACTTTTCTGTTGCAGATTGTCGAGGAGCAGAGCGTGAGTGGCTGTGAAATGCAATTGGGAAATGCTTCATGGGAACAGTCTGGAGCTGTGTCTGGAGCTTCCTGCGTGGCCATTGTAAGGTAGGTGTGCCTTACCGTAAGCGTGCACTGAAGCAGTGTCGGTTAAGCACAGCTCACTCCTCTGTCTTCAACAGATCAGCTTTCTGCACTCTTTATTTCCGTGGCTGGCGTTGTAGAGCGCAGCAGCAGCAAGGCCGTGAACACGTCCACAACCAGGTACGTGAACATGGGTGACTTTAATGGCTAGAATAACATTGCTGTTAGAATTAATAAGGCAGTGGTCACGCGTGTGTGCTGGAGCTCAGGGATAGGTTTATTCTTGCCTGCTGAGCTTTTCCCTTATTTGACACCCACCCATCCTCTCTTGCTTCTCTTCCCTTTCAGTTGTTAGAAAGCTCCCTGACTGTTTCCCAATTGATTCTTGTAGGACTTGGAGGGCTTTGAGTCTAAGACCTGGGAGATGGTGAAGAAACCCAAGGCAAGTGCTGCTCAGCTGAGGAAGAAAGCCGAGAAGGAAAGCAGAAAGCAACGATGAGGGCTTGAGCAAGAAGCTACAAAGGACAGCAGAACCACCTGCAACGCTTCCTCGGAGGTGGCACCAAAAGCTGCTGACTCAACAGTCCAGTTTACCGGCACAGCCGTGCTTTCCCTGTCATGGACGGTGGAGAGGAACTGAGCAAGTTTTAGTCATTACCAGTATCCCGCCTATTTGATTTCATATTGAAATGTATTTTTGATGCATTTTGCATCTCTCTATTGCAAATAAAAGTGAAACAAACATTTGAATGGTGGTGCTGCCTCTTTCATTAGCTGCT
Organism: Coturnix japonica; assembly: GCF_001577835.2. Classification (NCBI taxonomy): domain Eukaryota; kingdom Metazoa; phylum Chordata; class Aves; order Galliformes; family Phasianidae; genus Coturnix; species Coturnix japonica. The sequence continues at coordinate 867 of NW_015440924.1, read as the reverse complement.
CAATACAGTGCCTGGCTCGGGCTGGCAATTGCAGGGCCATGAAGTGGTCGGCTTCACATCCCTACCTGAATCACAGAATCACAGAATTGTAGGGGTTGGAAGGGACCTCTAGAGATCGTCGAGTCCAACCCCCCTGCCAAAGCAGGCTCACTACACCACATCACACAGCTCGGTGTACAGGCGGGTCTTGAATATCTCCAGAGAAGGATACTCCACCACCTCCCTGGGCAGCCTGTTCCAGTGCTCCGTCACCCTCCCTGTAAAGAAGTTCTTCCGCACATTCGTGCAGAACTTCCTATGCTGTACTTTCATCCCATTACCCCTAGTCTTGTCCCCACGCACTACTAAAAAGAGACCAGCCTCGCCACTATGGCCCCCACACCTCAGGTATTTATAAACCTGGATCAAATCCCCTCTCAGCCTTCTTTTCTCAAGGCTAAACAGACCCAGTTCCTAAGTCTCTCCTCATAGGGGAGATGCTCCAGGCCCTTCACCATCTCTGTGGCCCTCCGCTGGACTCTTTCCAAGAGTTCCCTGTCTTTTTTGTAGTGGGGGTCCCAGAACTGGACACAGTATTCCAGATGAGGCCTCACCAGGGTAGAGCAGAGGGGGAGGATCACCTCCCTCGACCTGCTCGACACACTCTTTTTAATGCACCCCAGTATGCCATTGGCCTTTTTGGCTACAAGGGCACACTGCTGGCTCATGGTTAATCTGTCATCCACCAGGACGCCCAGGTCCCTCTCAGCAGAGCTCCTCTCCAGCAGCTCTTCCCCCAGCCTGTACTGGTGCATGCAATTATTTCTACCCCGGTGCAAGATTCTTCACTTGCTTTTGTTAAACTTCATCTGGTTTCTTACTGCCCAG
>NW_015440923.1:0-600 GCF_001577835.2 Coturnix japonica | reverse complement strand
AGTTTTGATACATCTGAGAGAGACTCGTGGAATCAAACTCTATAATCCAGAGATGGGTTATAAAGCAGGTATGTTTATTCCAGCGTTGCGCAGCGCCGGGTGCAAGGGGGATAGCTCCACCAAACTTGCACACCGACTTGTAAAATCGTGACACAGTTATAGGTACATTTAATACATAGTCAATGATTTCTCGGAATTCTGATACATAGTCAATGATTTCTTAGACTTCTAATACATAGTCAATAGTTCTAGGAATTCTGATACATATTCAATAGCTCTTTAGCATACAGACCCCCTCTTGTCTTTAGCATGCAGACCCCCTCTTGTTCTTATCAGGGGGAATGCAACTCCTCTTCTGGTCATCTGTGAGGTCTCACTCCTTATCTCCATCCTCCCTGGTCTCAGGCCCCTTGTTTCTTTTACTTGTTACCTTTAAGTTTCCTTTACTTATTTCTATAAACTACCTTTAAGTTTCCTTTACTTGTTTCTATAAACTACCTTTAACTATCCCCCTTTTAGCCCCCCTTTATTCCGAATTCCAGCAGAGCATCTGTTTCCTGCTTCGCTGTCCAAGAGGAAATGGAGTGAGTATTATTTTAT
>NW_015440922.1:0-918 GCF_001577835.2 Coturnix japonica | reverse complement strand
CTATGGGGCTCTATGGGGTGCCTATGAGTTCCTATGGGGACCCTATGGAGTGCCTATGAGTTCCTATGGGGCTCTATGGGTCACTATGGAGCTCTATGGGGTGCCTATGAGTTCCTATGGGTCACTAAGGGTCCCTATGGGGTCTCTATGTGTCTCTATAGGGTCCCTATGTGTCTCTATGGGTCTCTATGGGGTTCCTATGTGTCCCTATGTGTCTCTATAGGTCCCTATGGGGTTTCTATGCGTTCCTATGTGTCCCTATGGGTCCCTATGGGGTTTCTATGGGGTCCCTATGGGTCCTTATGTGTCCCTATGGGTCCCTATGGGGTCTCTATGTGTCCCTATGGGTCTCTATGGGTCCCTGTGTGTCCCTATGGGTCTCTATGTGTCCCTATGGGTCCCTATGGGTCCCTATGGGGTCCCTATGGGGTTTCTATGGGTCTCTATGTGTCCCTATGGGGTCCCTATGGGTCCCTATGTGTCTCTATGGGTCCCTATGGGTTCCTATGGGGTCCCTATGGGTCTCTATGGGTCCCTATGTGTCCCTATGGGGTCCCTTTGGGGTCCCTATGGGTTTCTATGGGGTCCCTATGGGGTCCCTATGTGTCCCTATGGGGTCTCTATGGGTCACTATGGGGTTTCTATGGGGTTTCTATGTGTCCCTATGGATCCCTATGTGTCCCTATGTGTCCCTATGGGTCCCTATGGGGTCCCTATGTGTCTCTATGGGTCCCTATGGGTCTCTATGGGTCCCTATGGGGTCTCTATGGGTCTCTATGTGTCCCTATGGGTCCCTATGGGGTCCCTATGGGGTCTCTATGTGTCCCTATGGGGTCCCTATGTGTCTCTATGGGTCTCTATGGGTCTCTATGGGGTTTCTATGTGTCCGTACCTTCTCCCAGTGTCTTCCCCGTCCTC
>NW_015440921.1:0-920 GCF_001577835.2 Coturnix japonica | reverse complement strand
GTGGGGGTCCCAATGTGGGGCAGGGCTGGGGGGCTCCCAGTGGGGCTGGGGTGGGGCTGGGGTGGGGCTGGGGGTCCCAATGTGGGGCTGAAGGTCTCAGTGTGAGATGGGGGTCTCAATGTGGGGCAGGGGTGGGGCTGGGGGTCCCAGTGTGGGGTGTGTGGGGTCCCAATGTGGGGTGTGGGGGGTCTCAATGTGGGGCAGGGCTGGGGCTGGGGGTCTCAGTGTCTCCCATCCCACACAGTGCTCAACGTGTTCGCGGTGGCGGCGCTGAGTCTGGAAAGGAGGTTGGCAGCGGTGAGACCCCAAACCCCACACTTATGGGGCAGACCCACAACCACACGCTTATGGGGCAGGACCCAAACCCCACACTTATGGGGCAGACCCACAACCACACACTTATGGGGCAGGGCACAAACCCCACACTTGTGGGGCAGGACACAAACCCCACACTTATGGGGCAGGACACAAACCCCACACTTATGGGGCAGACCCACAACCACACACTTATGGGGCAGGGCACAAACCCCACACTTGTGGGGCAGACCCACAGCCGCATGCTTATGGGGCAGGGCACAAACCCCACACTTATGGGGCAGAGCCCAACCCCCACACTTATGGGGCAGGGCCCAAACCCCACACTTATGGGGCAGACCCACAACGCACACTTATGGGGAAGCATATGGGAGCGATATGGGGCAGCCCCATCTCTCTGTATTCCTTCTATAGGGCCATTAGAGCACTGTGGGGCAGCCCTATATACTCCATCTATAGGGCCATTAGAGCGCTATGGGGCAGCCCTATATCCCCTATTCCTTCTATAGGGCCGGCTGTCGGAGCGCTATGGGGCAGCCCTATATCCCCTATTCCTTCTATAGGGCCATTAGAGCGCTATGGGGCAGCCCTATATCCCCTATTCC
>NW_015440920.1:0-934 GCF_001577835.2 Coturnix japonica | reverse complement strand
ACCCTATAGCACCCAATGTGGTGGCCGAGGTGCTGCGCTTCGGGGACAGGGAGTTCTATAGGGACTGGTGGTGAGTCACCCTATAGCACCCTATGGGACCCTATAGCACCCTATGGGACCCTATAGCACCCTATAGCACCCTATGGGACCCTATGGGACCCTATGGGACCCTATAGCACCCTATAGCACCCTAGGTGACCCCATAGCACCCTATAGCATCCAGTGGTACCCTATAGCACCCTATGGGACCCCATAGCACTTTATGGAACCCTATAGCACCCCTAACCTATGGGGTGGTTGTGGGGTCCCCTATGACCCCATATAACCTATGGGGTGTTTTGGGGTCCCTTCTGACCCCATATAACCTATGGGGTGGTTGTGGAGTCCCTTATGGCCCCATATAATCTATGGGGTGGTTGTGGGGTCCCCTATGACCCCATATAACCTATGGGGTGTTTATGGGGTCCCCTATGACCCCATATAATCTATGGGGTGTTTATGGGGTCCCTTATGGCCCCATATAACCTATGGGGTGGTTGTATGGTCCCCTATGACCCCATATAATCTATGGGGTGGTTGTGGGGTCCCCTATGACCCCATATAACCTATGGGGTGTTTTGGGGTCCCTTCTGGCCCCATATAATCTATGGGGTGTTTATTGGGTCTCTTATGACCCCATATAACCTATGGGGTGGTTGTGGGGTCCCTTCTGGCCCCATATAATCTATGGGGTGGTTGTGGGGTCCCTTCTGGCCCCATATAACCTATGGGGTGGTTGTGGGGTCCCTTCTGGCCCCATATAATCTATGGGGTTGTTGTGGGGTCCCTAATGACCCCATATAATCAATGGGGTGGTTGTGGGGTCCCCTATGACACCATATAACCTATGGGGTGGTTGTGGGGTCCCTTATGGCCCCATATAACCTATGGGGTG
>NW_015440919.1:0-944 GCF_001577835.2 Coturnix japonica | reverse complement strand
GAAAAGAAAAGAAAAGAAAAGAAAAGAAAAGAAAAGAAAAGAAAAGAAAAGAAAAGAAAAGAAAAGAAAAGAAAAGAAAAGAAAAGAAAAAAAAGCATTCTTTGCCTCCAAATACAGTCCCACCACAGCTGACAGATCTGAAAATAAAAATTCTCTGTTCCTTTCACTTGTTCACTCTCTCCTGTTTCAGTCTTATCAGTTTGCCTCAGACAACCATCAAATGACTTCTACACGCTTTACATGTTCTATTTTCCTTTACAAGAAATCTAGAGTTTTCCTTTTTAGTCTTTATTATGTGAATGACAAAGTTCTTGCAGGCTTGAACAGTACAGGTTTTGTAGCCTGCACAGACTAGTTTTCTACAGAAAACTGCCCAAGACATGTTCATTGATCATAATGTCAGTGTTGCAGGACCATGGTAAAAATATCTGAAGAAGTTTTTGTGACTCTAACTGCTCCTGAGTAGGATGGTAAAAACAAAGAAATAATAATAAAATAATAAAATAAAATAAAATAAAAATATGGGCTTCGGCTTTTTCACTGTCTCTTTTCACAGGCTGTCATGGTTTTATGAAATTTTGTTTTCAGTATTCCATGTCATAATATCATGTATTGCACTGGGTGTTAAAGAGATAATGCTCTGGGTACCTGGTTCCAAAAGAGAAGAACTACATACGCGAGGGGAATTTGTATTTATATTTTCTGTTCAGAAGGACTGATAAAATCTGTTTGCATGTCATGAGATGTCACACTTTTCCCTTTCTGCTCATCCTAGCTGTGTGTCTGCTCATCTCATCTTCAGCATTAGAGTAAGGCCTTTGGTTTTGGACACTCTCATTTCATTTGATTTATTAGCTTCAATTCTAATTATATTGTATTATCTTGCATTCCAATGTCTTATTCTGTAAATTAGTTTCCTTCCTCAGGTCATTGCTGCTGCTTTG
>NW_015440918.1:0-949 GCF_001577835.2 Coturnix japonica | reverse complement strand
GGGGTTATGGGGTGGGGATATGGGGTACTATGGGGTGGATATGGGGGGTTATGGGGTCCTATGGGGCAGGGATGGGGAGATAGGGGGCTATGGGGTTCTATGGGGTTCTATGGGGTCCTATGGGGCAGGGATGGGGAGATAGGGGGCTATGGGGTTCTATGGGGCAGAGATAGGGGTTCTATGGGGTCCTATAGGGCAGAGATAGGGGAGCTATAGGGTCCTATGGGGCAGGAGGGGATTATAGAGTGAGGCTATGGGATCCTATGGGGTCCTGTGAGGTCCTATGGGGTCCTGTGGGGTCCTATGGAGCAAAGACAGGAAGGCTATGGGGTCCTATGGGGTCCTATGGGGCAGAGATAGGGGGGCTACGGGGTCCTATGGGGCAGAAATGGGGATATAGGGGGCTATGGAGCCCTATGGGGCAGGGAAGGGGGGACTTTGGGGCACTATGGGGTCCAAAAGAGCACTTATGGGGCACTATGGAAGTTATGGGCCTGCCCCACAGATCTATGGGGGTTCTATGGGATTTCTATGGGGTCTCTATGGGGTCTCTATAGGGTCTCTATGGGGTTTCGCTCTATGGGGTCTCTATGGGTCCCTATGGATCTCTATGGATCTCTATGGGGTCTCTATGGGGTCTCTATGGGTCTCTATGGGTCCCTATGGGTCTTCATGGGTCTCTATGTGTCCCTATGGATCTCTATGGGGTCTCCATGGGGTCTCTATGGGTCCCTATGGGTCCCTATGGGGTCCCTATGGGTCTCTCTCTATGGGGGTCCCTATGGGTCTCTATGGGTCCCTATGGGTCCCTATGGGTCTCTATGGGTCTCTATGGGTCTCTATGGGTCCCTATGGGTCTCTATGGGTCTCTATGGGTCCCTATGGGTTCCTATGGGGTCTCTATGGGTCTCTATGGGGTCCCCATGGGTCCCTATGGGTCTCTATGGGT
>NW_015440917.1:0-954 GCF_001577835.2 Coturnix japonica | reverse complement strand
GGGGATGGGATGGAGGATGGGGGTGGATCCCTTCTATGTGCTATGGCTGCATGGAGGAGCAGAACCACACAATGGGATCCAAACAAATATTGCCATGTAGGAGCAAGGCCAAATCCTTCCAACCCGAGAGCTCCCACTCCTCCTGCCTGGAGCCACCCATTGGAAGAGCCACGTTGGTTCGATTCAGGAGATATTTCCTCTCACTGACTTTTCCTCCCCCTCCATCCCTTTGCCTGCAGGTGTCCAAGCTGCCTTTCCCCACAGCCTTCAAAGAGCAGCACAGGATGGTTTGAGTTGGAAGGGACCCTTAAAGGCCACCTGACCCCATTCCCTGCAATGCCCAGGGCTGCCCACAGCCCCATCAGTGCTCAGAGCCCCATCCAGCCTGACACTGAATGTCTCCAGGGATGGGACATCCACCACCTCTCTGGGCAATCTGTTCCAGTGCCTCACCATCCTTATTGTAATCTCCTCCAATGTGAACCAACCTCCTTTGGGGCTCCTCCCATAGACCCCAACCCACCCCCACCTTCACACCCCTCAGCCTACAATATATTTCTTTTGCAATTTACCAAACCCACCAACCTGCACATCAGCACCGCTGCCACTTCTACCCACCGCCCTCCTTCCCCATCCCCTTGCACGCTCATCTCTGATGATTTGGGTTTTGAATCCACTTCTGGAAGCATCTCCTGGTGCCAGAGGATCCATTGCCTGCATCCAACCCAGCTCCATGGCCACCAGCACAGACAGCAGCAACGCTAAGACACCGCCATGTTCAGCACCGTCATGGGATCATAAACTGTCCCCATTGGGATGGCACCCAGAGGGATCATTGAGTCCAACAACCAACAAGACAAACAACTGCTCTGTTCCTTCTGCACTACAACTTCTGCAGCAATTCCCCACTCAAATCTCCAGTTCCATCTCAATTCCCCACTCAAATCTCCAGTT
>NW_015440916.1:0-954 GCF_001577835.2 Coturnix japonica | reverse complement strand
AACCCCATATCCCCCCATATAACCCCATATCCCCCCATATAACCCCATATAACCCCATATAACCCCATTACCCCCCCATATAACCCCATATAACCCCATATATCCCCATATAACCCCATATATCCCCATATATCCCCATATAACCCCATATAACCCCATTACCCCCCCATAGAACCCCATAGAACCCCATAGAACCCCATTACCCCCCAATATAACCCCATATAACCCCATATAACCCCATAGAACCCCATATAACCCCATATAACCCCATAGAACCCCATTACCCCCCCATAGAACCCCATGGAACCCCATAGAACCCCATTACCTCTTCCTACATCCTCCGTCGTTCCGGGGGGGGCCGGTGACCCCATTAATGATGGACTTAATCCTAAAAGCCCTTTCCTTTTTATGGGGGGGGGGGATATAGGGGATGAGCCCCCCACCCCAACACCACAACCCCCCCATTGAGGAGCTGTGGGGCTGAGGGGGTTCCACCCCATAGGGTTTAACCAAGGACCCCCCCCCCCCACCCCAAAGCCTTCATCATCCTCATCCTCTTCCTCATAGGGCACCAGGAGCTGCCTGTAATATGGGGTTTAATATGGGGGGGGGGGCAGAATTAATGGGGTCCCTATTACCCCCCCAACCCCATAAACCCCATATAGGGACCCCTATTACCCCATAAACCCCATATAGGGACACCTATTACCCCATAAACCCCATAAACCCCATATAGGGACCCCTATTACCCCCACAACCCCATATAGGGACCCCTATTACCCCCACAATTACCCCCATAAATCCCATATAGGGACCCCTATTACCCCATAAACCCCATATAGGGACCCCTATTACCCCATAAACCCCATATAGGGACCCCTATTACCCCCATAACCCCATAACCCCATATAGGGACCCCTATTACCCCCCCACCCCATAAACCCCATATCCCCA
>NW_015440915.1:0-963 GCF_001577835.2 Coturnix japonica | reverse complement strand
CTCACCTCTCCGCCATCTTCCCTCCGGCCCTACCGCTCCACGGTGCCGTTGGCCCCAGGGGGGCTTAATCCATCGGTCCCCCCCATCCGAACCGAACCTTATCCCCTCCCCCCGACCCGAAAATGTAAAAAAAGCTTAAAAAAAACGCGAAATAAATAAAATAAAACCCGGAGCGAAGCGATACATCCCCCCCGCTCCTCTCCCCCCCACCGCCCGCCGCTGACTGAGCCCGGCGGCCCCGCCGCGTCCCGCCGTCACCAGCGACAACGGGGGCGCAGCCAATAGGGAGCGAGCTGAGGGGCGGGGCTTAGATTTAGCCACGCCTCCCCTATGTATGCACACGGCACGTAGCGCGCGGGGGGTGATGGGAGTTGTAGTTTTGAATGGGAGGGTGGAGATAAAACATGGCCGCCATTGAGGATGTGGGGCAGAGGACACCTGGCGGGCAATGGGGGAACCCCATTGTGTTATAGGGTGGAACCCATAAGGACCCTATAAGGACCACATAAAGACCCCATAAGGACCACATAGGACCACATAGGGACCCCATAGAGCTCCATAAAGACCCTATAAAGACCCCATAAGGACCACATAAAGACCACATAGGACCCCATAAGGACCCTATAACGACCCTATAAGGACCCCATAGAGGCCCATAGGACCCCATAGAGCCCCCATAGCCTCCACTGAGCCCCATTCAGCCCCATTGAGCCCCATTCTCCCCCTAGCCCTCCCATTGAGCCCCATTGAGCCCCATAGCCCCCCTCTCACCCCATATCTCTCCCCATCCATCCTAGAGGTCCCCATTGAGCCCCATTGAGCCCCCACTGAGCCCCATTGCCCCCACTGAGCCCCATTGAGCCCCATTGAGCCCCATTGCCCTCCTCTCATCCCATATCTCTCCCCATCCATCCTACAGCCCCACTGAGCCCCATTGCCCCACTGAGCCCCACTGAGCCCCAT
>NW_015440914.1:0-968 GCF_001577835.2 Coturnix japonica | reverse complement strand
GGGTGCTATGGGGCAGCTATGGGGCACTATGGGGCGGACAATGGGGCTCTATGGGGTTCTATTGGGTGCTATGGGGTGCAATGGGGCGCTATGGGGTGCTATGGGGCGCTATGAGGCTCTATGGGGCAGACAATGGGGCTCTATGGGGTGCTATGGTGTGCTATGGGGCAGCTATGGGGATCTATGGGGCACTATGGGGCGCTATGGGGCAGCTATGGGGCACTATGGGGTGCCATGGGGCACTATGGGGTACTATGGGGCAGCTATGGGGCTCTATGGGGTGCTATGGGGCAGACAGTGAAGCTCTATGGGGTGCTATGGGGCAGCTATGGGGCTCTATGGGGCGCTATGGGGCAGCTATGGGGCTCTATGGGGTGCTATGGGGCAGACAATGGTGCTCTATGGGGCGCTGTGGGGTGCTATGAGGCAGCTATGGGGCACTATTGGGCTCTATGGGGTGCTATGGGGTGCTATGGGGCTCTATGGGGTGCTATGGGGCAGTTGTGAGGTGCTATGGGGCTATATGGGGCACTATGGGGCACTATGAAGCTCTATGAGGCTCTATGGGGCAGACAATGGGGCGCTATGGGGCGCTATGGGGCAGCTGTGGGTCACTCACCGCACGCAGTTCCCATTGAGGAGGAAGAATCCGTCCCTACAGGCCTGACAGCGCCGCCCCACGGAGCCCAACGAGCAGCCAACGCAAACGGCATCAGAATCTGTGGGGCCAGAACCCACCCAGCGCAGAACCTGCCCCATAGACAGACCCATAGGGACACAATGAGACACATAGGGACACATAGGGACACATAGAGACCCATAGAGACCCATAGGGACCCATAGGGACCCATAGAGACCCATAGAGACCCATAGGGACCCATAGAGACCCATAGAGACCCATAGAGACCCATAGGGACCCATAGAGACCCATAGAGACCCATAAGGACCAATAGAAACCCATAGAGACC
>NW_015440913.1:0-982 GCF_001577835.2 Coturnix japonica | reverse complement strand
TGGGGTTAAGTGGGGTTAAATTGGGGTAAATGAAATGAAGATGATGAGGGAGCAGCAGCAGATCGAGAAGATCAAGTGGGTGATATGGGGGGAAATGGGGTGAAATGGGGTAAAAATGGGGCTAAAGTGGGGTAGAATGGCCTCAAATGGCCTCAAGGTGCCCCAAAATGGCCCCAAAATGGTCCCAAAATGGATTGAAGGGCCCCAAAATGGCCCCAAAATTGCCCCAGGGTGCCTCATAATGGCCCCAAAGTGGCCTCTAAATGGCCCTAAATGGCCCCATAATGGCTCCAAAATGGATCTCAGGGCCGCAAAATGGCCTCAAAATGGCCACCAAATGGTCACAAAATGGTTTCCAAAGGGCCTCAAAATGGCCACAAAATGGATCGAAGGGCCCCTAAATGGCCCCTAATGGTCCCAAAATGGTCCCAAAATGGCCCCAAAAATGAATTGAAGGGCCCCAAGTTGCCCCATAGTGGCCCTAGAGTGCCCCAAAATGGCCCCAAATGGCCCCAAAATGGATCTGAGGGCCCCATAATGGCCCCAAGGTGCCCCAAAATGGCCTCAAAATGAATTGAAGGGCCCCAAATGGCCCCAAAATGACCCTAAATGGCCCCATAATGGCTCCAAAATGGATCACAGGGCCCCCAAATGGCCCCAAAATGGATCTAAGAGCCCCGAATTGACCCCAAAATGGATTGAAGGGCCCCAGAATGGCCTCAAAGTGTCCCTAAATGGCCCCAAAATGGATCTAAGAGCCCCTAAATGGCCCCAAATTGACCCCCCTATATCCTATATTCTATATCCCATATCCCATATCCCATATCCCATATCCCATATCCCATATCCCATATCCTATATCCCATATCCTATATCCCATATCCTATATCCCATATCCTATATCCCATATCCCATATCCCATATCCCATATCCCATATCCCATACCCTATATCCCATATCCCATATCCCATACCCTATATCC
>NW_015440912.1:0-992 GCF_001577835.2 Coturnix japonica | reverse complement strand
TTGGGGGGGGAAAGGGGGCTGGGGGGTGGATCCATCAATCCCATCGATCCCATTGATCCCATTGGGTCTATTGGTTCCATTGATCCCATTGATCCCATTGGTCCCATTGATCCCATTGGGTCCATTGGTCCCATTGGGTCCATCAATCCCATCGATCCCATTGATTCAATTGATCCCATTGATCTCATTGGGTCGATTGATCCCATTGATCCCATTGATCCCATTGATCCCATTGGGTCCATTGATCCCATTTGGTCCATTGATCCCATTGGGTCCATTGATCCCATTGGGTCCATTAATCCCATTGGTCCCATTGGGTCCATTGATCCCATCGATCCCATTGATCCCATTGGGTCTATTGGTTCCGTTGGTTCCATTGATCTCATTGATCCCATTGAGTCCCATCAATTCAATCAATCCCATTGATCCCATTGATCCCATTGATTTCATTGATCCCACTGATCCCATTGGGTCCATTGATCCCATTGGGTCCCATTGGTCCCATTGGGTCCATCAATCCCATCGATCCCATTGATCCCATTGGGTCCATTGATCCCATTGGGTCTATTGGTCCCATTGGGTCCATTGATCCCATCAATCCCATTGGGTCCGTTGATCCCATTGGGTCCATCAATTCCATCAATCCCATTGATCCCATTGATCCCATTGGGTCGATTGGTTCCGTTGGTCCCATTGATCCCATTGATCCCATTGGGTCCATTGGGTCTATTGGTCCCGTTGGTCCCATTGGGTCCCATAGGGTCCATTGATCCCACTAATCCCATTGGGTCCATTGGTCCCATTGATCCTATTGATCCCAATGGGTCCATTGATCCCATTGATCCCATTGGATCCATTGATCCCATTGATCCCATTGGGTCCATTGGTTCCATTTCCCCCCCCCAGCTGAATGTCTGTGCTCTGCTGGCCGAGCTCTTCCTCTGCTTCGAAGTGCAGAGACCTGGATTTGTGAGACCCCCACATGGGGGGGG
>NW_015440911.1:0-1006 GCF_001577835.2 Coturnix japonica | reverse complement strand
TTTTAACCCCAAATCAGCCCCAAATCTGCCCCTTCTAACCCCAAATCTGCCCCATATCCACCCTTTTAACCCCATATCCGCCCCTTCTAACCCCATATCCACCCTTTTAACCCCATATCTGCCCTTTTAACCCCAAATCAGCCCCATATCCGCCCCTTTTAACCCTATTTCCCCCCTTTAACCCCAAATCAGCCCCAAATCTGCCCCTTTTAACCCCAAATCCGCCCCTTTTAACCCCAAATCTGCCCCATATCCACCCTTTTAACCCCAAATCCGCCCCTTTTAACCCCAAATCAGCCCCAAATCCGCCCCTTTTAACCCCAAATCAGCCCCAAATCCGCCCTTTTTAACCCCAAATCCGCCCCTTTTAACCCCAAATCCGCCCCTTTTAACCCCAAATCCGCCCTTCTAACCCCAAATCTGCCCTAAATCCACCCCTTTTAACCCCAAATCCACCCCTTTCAGCCCCAAATCCGCCCCTTTTAACCCCATATCCTCCCCTTTTAACCCCAAATCAGCCCCAAATCTGCCCTTTTTAACCCCAAATCTGCCCCATATCCACCCTTTTCAACCCCAAATCCACCCCTTTTAACCCCAAATCCGCCCCAAATCCCCCCCTTTAACCCCAAATCCGCCCTTTTTAACCCCAAATCTGCCCCTTTTAACCCCAAATCAGCCCCAAATCCGCCCCTTTTAACCCCAAATCGTCCCTTTTTCCCCCCAATCCCGCCGCTCTCACACTCCACTCTAACACTGACTGTCCGGCTCCTGCTCCCGACGCTGTTGGTCGCGTTACATCGATACAAACCGGCGTCGGTTCGACTGACCACGATGGGTCCGACCGAACCGGGTCGGTACCGGTCACCGAACCGGAAACACGACACGGTGGGGGAGGGGTTCCCGGATGCGACGCACGATAAAACGGCGACGCTGCCCTCCAACCACGTGACGGATGGGGGGCACGACGAGGAGTTCAGCTCGGGGGGGTCTGGGGGGATATAGGGGG
>NW_015440910.1:0-1012 GCF_001577835.2 Coturnix japonica | reverse complement strand
TTTAGGCCCATTGGACCCCCCTGTTGTCCCCCCCCTCCCCCCGTTCCGGTCGGGCCGACCCCACCCCGTGTCCTGCCGGGTCCAATGGCACCCTATAGCACCCTATAGCACTCCATAGCACCCAATGGCACCCAATAGAAACCAATGGCACCCAATAGCACCCAATGGATCTCAATAGCACCCAATGGAATCCAATGGAACCCAATAGAACCCAATGGAATCCAATGGAACCCGATGGAACCCAATGGAATCCAATGGAACCCAATGGAATCCAATGGAACCCAATAGAACCCAATGGAACCCAATGGAACCCAATGGAATCCAATGGAATCCAATGGAACCCGATGGAACCCAATGGAATCCAATGGAACCCAATGGCACCCAATAGCACCCTATAGAACCCCATAGCACCCAATGGAACCCAATGGCACCCAATAGAACCCCATAGCACCCAATGACCCCCAATAGCACCCAATGGGACCTAATGGCACCTAATGGGACCCAATGGAACCCAATAGTACCCTATAGAACCCTATAGTACCCTATAGAGCCCTATAGTACCCCATAGTGCCCCATAGCACCCAATGGAACTCAATAGCACCCTATAGTACCCTATAGCACCCCATAGCACCCAATGGAACCCAATGGCACCCTATAGCACCCAACAGCACCCTATAGTACCCCACAGCACCCCATGGCACCCCATAGCATCCCATAGCACCCTGCAGCACCCCACAGCACCCCATAGCACCCCATAGCACCCCATAGCACCCTATAGCACCCTATAGCACCCCATAGCACCCTATAGAACCCCATAGCACCCAATGGAACCCAATGGGGAACCCAATGGCACCCAATGGAACCCAATGACACCCCATAGCACCCCATTGACACCCCTTATCCCCTCTCTCCCCCCATTTAGGCCCATTGGACCCCCCTGTTGTCCCCCCCCTCCCCCCGTTCCGGTCGGGCCGACCCCACCCCGTGTCCTGCCGGGTCCAATGGCACCCTA
>NW_015440908.1:0-1018 GCF_001577835.2 Coturnix japonica | reverse complement strand
GGAGGTAATGGGGGGCATTGGGGTGTATGGGGGGATATGGGGTTTAATGAGGGTTAATTGGGTTTAATGGGGGTTAATTGGGGTTAATTAGGGTTAATTGGGGTTAATTAGGGGTTATATGGGGGTTATAATGAGGGTTATTGGGGTTTAATGGGGTTTAATGGGGGTTAATGGGGGTTAATGGGGAGTAATGGGGGTTATAATTGGGGTTAATGGGGTTTAATGGGGTTATAATGGGGTTAATTGGGGTTAATGAGTGTTAATTGGGGTTAATTAGAGTTTAATTGGGGTTATAATGGGGTTTAATGGGGGGATATAGGGGTGTATGGGGGGTTAATTGGGGGTAATGGGGTGTTAATGGGGGTTAATGGGGTTTTAATGGGGTTTAATGGGAGTTAATGGGGTTTTAATGGGGTTAATGGGGGTTAATGAGGTTTTAATGAGGTTTAATGGGGTTTTAATGGGGGTTAATGGGGTTATAATGAGGGTTAATGGGGTTTTAATGAGGATTAATGAGGGTTAATGGGGTTTTAATGGAGGTTAATGGGGTTTTAATGGGATTGTAATGAGGTTTAATGGGGCTTTAATGGGAGTTAATGGGGGCTAATGGGGGTTAATGGGTGTTAATGGGGTTAATTAGGGTTTAATGGGGGTTAATGGGGTTTTAATGGGGGTTAATGAGGGTTAATGGGGTTTTAATGGGATTTTAATGGGGTTTAATGGGTGTTAATGGGGTTATAAAGGGGGTTAATGGGGTTTTAATGGGGGTTAATGGGGTTTTAATGGAGGTTAATGGGGTTTTAATGGAGGTTAATGGGGGTTTAATGGGGTTTAATGGGGGTTAATGGGGTTATAATGGGGTTAATGGAGTTTTAATGGGGGTTAATGGGGTTTTAATAGGATTTTAATGGGGTTTAATGGGTGTTAATGGGGTTATAATGGGGGTTAATGGGGGTTAATGAGGGCTAATGGGGTTTTAATGGGGGTTAATGGGGTTTAATGGGGTTTTAATGGGGTT
>NW_015440907.1:0-1020 GCF_001577835.2 Coturnix japonica | reverse complement strand
AGACCCTAAATCCTATATGAGACCCTAAATCCTATATGGGACCCTAAATCCTATAGGGGGCACCCTAATCCTATAGTGGACCCCATAACCCTATATGGGACCCTATAGCCCTATAGGCGACTCCCTAACCCTACAGGGGACCCCATAGCCCTATAAGGGACCCTATAACCCTATAGGGGACCCCACAGCCCCATTAGGGACCCCATAACCCCATCAGAGACCCCCTAATCCTATAGGAGACCCCCTAATCCCATAGGGGACCCCATAACCCTAAGGGGCACCCCATAACCCTATGTGGGACCCCATAGCCCTATAGGGGACCCCATAGCCCTATAAGGGACCCTATAACCCTATAAGGGACCCCATAACCCTATATGGGACCCCATAGCCCTATATGGGACCCCATAACCCTATATGGGACCCCATAACCCTATAGGGGACCCCTTAATCCTATAGGGGACCCCATAATCCCATATGGGACCCCATAACCCTAAGGGGCACCCCACAACCCTATATGGGATCCCATAACCCTAAGGGGCACCCCATAACCCTATATGGGACCCCATAACCCTATATGGGATCCCATAACCCTAAGGGGCACCCCATAACCCTATAGGGCACCCCATAACCCAATATGGGATCCCATAACCCTAAGGGGCACCCCATAACCCTATATGGGACCCCATAGCCCTATAGGGCACCCCATAACCCCATAAGGGACCCCATAACCCTATAGGGGACCCCATAACCCTATATGGGACCCCATAGCCCTGTATGGGACCCCATAACCCCATCAGAGACCCCCTAATCCTATATGGGACCCCATAGCCCTATAGGGGACCCCATAACCCTATATGGGACCCCATAGCCCTATAGGGGACCCCATAACCCTATATGGGACTCCATAACCCCATCAGAAACCCCATAACCCTATATGGGACCCCATAACCCTATATGTGACCCCATAACCCTATATGGGACCCCATAACCCTATATGTGACCCCATAGCCCTATAGGGTT
>NW_015440906.1:0-1023 GCF_001577835.2 Coturnix japonica | reverse complement strand
GTTGCGGCTCTTGGCCGCCGGCCCCGCCCCCTTCCACTCGTTTTTGCTTCGCGCCTTCGTGAATCAACTGAGCAACAGGAGCCACGAATGGGCCCGACTGCTGCGATTCCTGCTGGTGCCATTGGGTACGGACACACCATAGAGACCCATAGAGACCCCATAGACACCCCATAGACCCCATAGACCCCATAGACACCCATAGAGACCCATAGAGACCCATAGAGACCCCATAGACCCCATAGAAACCCCATAGACCCCATAGAAACCCCATAGACACCCCATAGAAACCCTATAACCCCATAGACCCTATAGAAACCCTATAACCCCATAGGAACCCTATAACCCCATAGAAACCCTATAGAAACCCTATAACCCCATAGGAACCCTATAACCCCATAGAAACCCTATAGAAACCCCATAGAAACCCATAGACACCCCATAGCTGACCCATAGACACCCCATAGAAACCCATAGACACCCCATAGACCCCATAGACACCCATAGACACCCCATAGACACCCCATAACTGACCCATAGACACCCCATAGACACCCCATAGACACCCCATAGACACCCCATAGACACCCATAGACACCATAGACACCCCATAGACACCCCATAGACACCCCATAGAGACCCCATAGACACCCCATAGACACCCCATAACTGACCCATAGAAACCCCATAGACACCCCATAACTGACCCATAGACACCCCACAGACACCCCATAACTGACCCATAGACACCCCATAACTGACCCATAGACACCCCATAGCTGACCCATAGACACCCCATAGACCCCATAGACACCCCATAACTGACCCATAGGCCCCATAGACCCCATAGAAACCCCATAGAAACCCCATAGACCCCATAGACCCCATAGAAACCCTATAACCCCATAGAAACCCCATAGAAACCCCATAGAAACCCTATAGGAACCCCATAGAAACCCTATAACCCCATAGACACCCCATAACTGACCCATAGACCCCATAGGCACCCCATAGAAACCCCATAGA
>NW_015440905.1:0-1029 GCF_001577835.2 Coturnix japonica | reverse complement strand
CCCCATCCCCACCCCTATTACAGTGACCCTATATCTCCCCATCCCCACCCCTATTACAGTGACCCTATATCCCCCCATCCCCACCCCTATTACAGTGACCCTATATCTCCCCATCCCCACCCCTATTACAGTGACCCTATATCTCATTATATACATATAATCTATATATTATATATATATTATACCCCCATTCCAGGTGTGTGACAGCATCCTCAACATCGGGCCCTGCGCCAACGCTGCCATGGGGGAACCCGCCTTCCTGTCTGAGGAGGTGAGTGACACCTGTCAATCATTGCAACACATGTCAATCATTGTGACACTTGTCAATCACTGGGTCACCTGTCAATCACTGTGTCACTTGTCAATCATTGGGTCACCTGTCAATCATTGGGTCACCTGTCAATCACTGTGACACCTGTCAATCACTGTGATACCTGTCAATCATTGGGTTACCTGTCAATCACTGTGTCACCTGTCAATCACTGTGTCACTTGTCAATCACTGTCACCTGTCAATCACTGTGTCGCCTGTCAATCATTGGGTCGCCTGTCAATCATTGTGTCGTCTGTCAATCATTGTGACACTTGTCAATCACTGTGTCACCTGTCAATCATTGGGTCACCTATCAATCATTGGGTCACTTGTCAATCATTGGGTCACCTGTCAATCATTGTGACACCTGTCAATCACTGTCACCTGTCAATCACTGTGTCATTTGTCAATCACTGGGTCACCTGTCAATCATTGTCACCTGTCAATCATTGGGTCACCTGTCAATCATTGTGTCACCTGTCAATCATTGGGTCACCTGTCAATCATTGGGTCACCTGTCAATCATTGTGACACTTGTCAATCACTGTCACCTGTCAATCATAGTGTCACTTGTCAATCACTGTGTCACCTGTCAATCATTGGGTCACCTGTCAATCATAGTGTCACTTGTCAATCACTGTGTCACCTGTCAATCATAGTGTCACTTGTCAATCACTGTGTCACCTGTCAATCACTGTGTCACCTATCAATCATCGT
>NW_015440904.1:0-1031 GCF_001577835.2 Coturnix japonica | reverse complement strand
GGATAAAAAATGAATCCTGGGCTCATTTTGGCCTTGGGGACAGAAGGAACATCCCCACCGTGCCCACTCTGCCTTCCAACCCCGTGTACCCCCATAACCCCCATCCCTTGGGCTCATTTTGGCCTTAGGGACAGAAGGAACATTCCCACTCTGCCTCCCAACCCTGTGTACCCCCATAACCCCCATCCCTTGGGCTCATTTTGGCCTTGGGGACAGAAGGAACGTCCCCACTGTGCCCACTCTGCCTCCCAACCCCATGTACCCCCATAACCCCGATCCCTTGGGCTCATTTTGGCCTTAAAAACAGAAGGAACGTCCCCACTGTGCCCACTCTGCCTCCCAACCCCGTGTACCCCCATAACCCCCCACCCCTTGGGGTCATTTTGGCCTTAGGGACAGAAGGAACATCCCCACCGCGTCCACTCTGCCTCCCAACCCCGTGCACCCCCATAACCCCCATCCCTTGGGGTCATTTTGGCCTTAGGGACAGAAGGAACATTCCCACTCTGCCTCCCAACCCCGTGCACCCCCATAACCCCCCACCCTTGGGCTCATTTTGGCCTTAGGGACAGAAGGAACGTCCCCACCGTGCCCACTGTGCCTCCCAACCCCGTGTACCCCCATAACCCCCCACCCTTGGGCTCATTTTGGCCTTGGGGACAGAAGGAACGTCCCCACTGCATCCACTCTGCCTCCCAACCCTGTGTGCCCCCATAACCCCCCACCCTTGGGCTCATTTTGGCCTTAGGGACAGAAGGAACATCCCCACTCTGCCTCCCAACCCTGTGCACCCCCATAACCCCCATCCCATGGGCTCATTTTGGCCTTGGGGACAGAAGGAACATTCCCACCGTGCCCACTCTGCCTTCCAACCCTGTGTACCCCCATAACCCCCCACCCCTTGGGCTCATTTTGGCCTTGGGGACAGAAGGAACGTCCCCACTGTGCCCACTCTGCCTCCCAACCCCGTGTACCCCCATAACCCCCCACCCCTTGTCCCCAATGTCTTCCCTTTGCCCCCCCCACGTGAC
>NW_015440903.1:0-1033 GCF_001577835.2 Coturnix japonica | reverse complement strand
CCATAGTACCCTATACCCATAGTACCCTATACCCATAGTACCCTATAGCCATAGTACCCTATAACCATAGTACCCTATAACCATGGTACCCTATAACCAGAACCCTAACTCTAACAACCCTCCACTAAATCATATCCCTGAGCACCACATCCAAACGGCTCTTAAACACACCCAGGGATGGCGATTCAACCACCTCCCTGTTCAGCCTATTCCAGTACTTAACTCCCCTTCCTGTAAAGAAGTTCTCCCTAATATCCAACCTAAACTTGCCCTGGTGCAACTTGAGGCCATTTCCCCTCATCCTGTCACTTGTCACCATCGCCACGAGGCCTTGGCTGAGCTCAGCTGTGCTTTGCCCTCCCGCTGGCTGTGCCCTGGACCCGCCGTGCTCCCCATGCACAAATCCTGGAGATCCTTTGAGGAATGTAAATCCCCTCCAGCAGCACGGATTGCTGACATCCTCGATCCCAGCCCCGGCTTTTTGAGTGCAGCATTCCCATCATTGCACTGTGATTTCCTTGGGCACGTCGTGGGATGGAGCCAGTGTTCAGGTGGGAGCAGAGCTGGCACTGGATCAGTTGCTCCGCTGCAATGATCCATCCCAGGGCCTTCAGATCACTGCACACAGCACCCACATCCATCGCCTCTTTCATGTACCTTTTAACCTTCTTTCTGCAATAGCCCTTTTCCTGTTTGGAAAACACACAGCAGAGCCTCCATTTGTCCGCACTCAGGCATCAGCTGCATGTTTCCCTCTGCTGCCTGTGCTGCCTGTCTCAGGTCCACGTTGTTCAGACCTTTTGGACACTGCTGCACCGAGGACTCGGGGTTGAACCACACGGCTTTGCTTTCAGCCACGGTTTGCATGGAGGAGAGAGGAGACCTGAAAGCTGCTGCACATTGCTGGTGCTGGCGGGTTATTGTTGGCGTTGGTGCTGGCGGGTTATTGTTGGCGTTGGTGCTGGCGGGTTATTGTTGGTGCTGGTGCTGGCGGGTTATTGTTGGTGCTGGTGCTGGCGGGTTATTGTTGGTG
>NW_015440902.1:0-1035 GCF_001577835.2 Coturnix japonica | reverse complement strand
TCTTAAAGGGGTTTTGGGGTCTCTAAGGGTGTTTATTGTGTCCCTAAAGGGGTTTTTTATGTCCTTAAAGAGGTTTTTTGGGGTCTTTAAAGGGTTTTTTGGGGTATTTATAGGGTTTCAGAGCACCTGGAACACAGTGAGCAGCGCCTGGGGGAAGGTGTCGAAGGTGCTTCGCCTTAAAGGGGGTTTTGGGGTCTTTAAGGGGGATTTTGAGGTCCCTAAGGGTGTTTATTGTGTCCCTAAGGTGGTTTTTGGTGTTCTTAAGGAGGTTTTGGGGTCTTTAAGTGGGATTTGGGGGTCTTTAAAGGGGATTTTGGTGTTCCTAAAGGTGTTTCTGGGGTCTTTAAAGGGGATTTTGGGGTCCCTATGGGTGTTTATTGTGTCCCTAAGGGGGTTTATGGTGTCCTTAAGGAGATTTTGGGGTCTTTAAAGGGGATTTTGGGGTCCCTAAGGGAGGTTTTGGGATCCCTAAGGGTGTTTATTGTGTCCTTAAGGGGTTTTTGTTGTCCTTAAAG
Organism: Coturnix japonica; assembly: GCF_001577835.2. NCBI lineage: Eukaryota > Metazoa > Chordata > Aves > Galliformes > Phasianidae > Coturnix > Coturnix japonica. Next base: position 520 of record NW_015440902.1, on the reverse strand, counting down.
GGGTTTTGGGGACCCTAAGGGCATTTTGGGGTCCCTAAATGGGATTTTGGGGTCTTAAAAGGGGATTTTGGGGTCCCTAAGCGTGTTTATTGTGTCCCTAAGGAGGTTTATGGTGTCCTTAAGGAGATTTTGGGGTCTTTAAAGGGGATTTTGGGGTCCCTAAGGGTGTTTCTGGGGTCTTTAAAGGGGATTTTAGGGTCTCTAAGGGTGTTTATTGTGTCCCTAAGGAGGTTTATGGTGTCCTTAAGGATATTTTGGGGTATTTATAGGGTGTTTTTGGGGTATTTATAGGGTTTCATAGCACCTGGAACACAGTGAGCAGCGCCTGCGGGAAGGTGTCGAAGGTGCTTCGCTTTAAAGGGGATTTTGGGGTCTTTAAAGGGGATTTTGGGGTGTTTAAAGGGGATTTTGGTGTCCCTAAGGGTGTTTATTGTGTCCCTAAGGGGGTTTTTGGTGTCCTTAAGGAGGTTTTGGGGTCTTTAAAGGGGTTTTTTGTGTCCTTAAAGGGGTTTTTGGTGTC
>NW_015440901.1:0-1035 GCF_001577835.2 Coturnix japonica | reverse complement strand
AGAACAGCCAGCAGTGCCTTAAAACAACCCCCCCCCCCTAAAGATCCGCCATCTTGGAGCCCCCAGACCCAATATAAGAGGAGGGGGAGGGGCCTCCTTTAAGCCACGCCCCCCCCTGGGAGTTTGGCCCCGCCCATATATGCAAATGAGCATCGTGGCCACGCCCACAACGCAGACGCACAATGCCCAGAGGCCACGCCCACGTATGCAAATGAAGCGCGGTCACGCCCATATATGCAAATAAAGGCAACAACGCAAAACGCCCAGAGGCCACGCCTAGATATGCAAATGAGCCGTGGCCACACCCACAAATGCAAATGAAGACGGTCACGCAAAAAGCTCGTAGGCCACGCCCACATATGCAAATGAGCGTTGCCCCGCCCCCCTCCCATTGGTGCTCTGACCCCGGCCGGGCCTTTAGCCCCGCCCATAGGGATGACTGACAGCTCGCGAGGCCCCGCATACTCGAATGACTGACAGCTCGCGAGGCTCCGCCCCCTTCCGGCCGCGTTTCTCTAATGAGTTTTTGTTAATGATGTTTTTAATTGCGGTTTATGCAAATAAACCAACTTTTGGAACCAAGCCGGGGGTCCGGAGTCGTTCCCGCAGCCAAAATGGCGGCTATGAGGCGACTTACCCGCAGCAAAGATGGCGGAATACACGCTACTCTACGCTGCCCGCTTCCAAGATGGCGGCGGGGGCTTTGTGGAGTCAAATTGCGCACTGCGCATGCGCAGCTCTAAGGCCCCAAGAAGCCCCGCCCACTTGTGCTGTCTATCTCAGTGCCTGCTTCCGGCGCATCGCGCATGCGCAGATCAGAGCGGAAGTGTAGCGTTGTTGAAGCTCGACCCGGAAGCGAACGGAGCGGGGTTAACAGGAAGTGAAAGCGGCGGAAGTGAAGGAGGGGAAGGGATCCAAGATGGCGGCCGAGGAGCCGCTGGAGGTGATGGTGAAGACGTTGGACTCGCAGACGCGGAGCTTCAGGGTGGAACCGGAGGTGAGGCCTCAACCGGGATTAACGGTAACGGGGGGGGG
>NW_015440900.1:0-1047 GCF_001577835.2 Coturnix japonica | reverse complement strand
CCCCACCCGGCCCCACCACGTGGTCCTCCCGCCCGCCACGTGCTCTCCCGCGCTCCCGGCCACGCCCGCTCTCCGCTCAGCCTCCCGTCCAATCAGAGCGCGTGAAGCGAGCTGCCGCCTTCTCATTGGCCGCCCCACTTCTTAGAGGGCGGGAGTTGCGAGCTTCACTTCTCGCACCACATCTCGCGAGCTTTCCCCTTTCAGCCTCCTGTAACGCGCTCTCACATTGGTTGAAAACAAAGCGACGTCCATTGGTGAAACGCCTCGAGGGGCGGAAGTGGTGATTGGCCGCGCGGCGCGACGCGCTCGCCGATTGGCCGGAACAAGGGCGGAGTGGGCGGGGCTAAGCCGAGGGCTAGGCAAGGCAGCGGTAGGGCCGTGCGCTCGCTCTTTGCTCTCAGTCCCCGCTCGGTGCCGCCAGCCCCGCAGGCCGCTCCCGGCACCGCCCCGTTCCGCTCCGTTCCCTGCAGCGCCGCAGCTCCCGCCCCCCGAGGCAGATCGGCCGGCACAGCGCCAGCAGCCACCGCCGCCATCATGGTGAAGCTCGCCAAGGTGAGGCCTGCGGGCGGGGCGACACCTCCGGGTGTGAGGCCTCGGGCCGGGCTGTGAGCGGGGCTCCCCGCGCTCCTGTCCGCGCTCCAGCCCGTCTCCGCCGTGTCCCGCCGCCATGTGCCGGTTCCCGCTGTGCTGCTGGGCCGCCCCGCCGCTTCTTTTTATCCTCCACATTAAAAATGGCGGCGGGGGGAGGAGCGAGAGGGGGGGGAGCGGGTTGGAGCGCCCCCAGCAGCTGCATCGTGAGGGAGAGAGGCTTTAAAGGGGGGAAATAGCCGTGTATGGGGGGGGGATATCATTGTGTTGGGGGGAATATCCGTGTATTGGGGGGGAATATCATTGTGTTGGGGGGAATATTCGTGTATTGGGGGGGAATATCATTGTGTTGGGGGGGAATATTGGAATATCATTGTGTTGGGGGGAATATCATTGTGTTGGGGGGGAATATCCGCCTGTAGGGGGGGGGAATATCGGAATATCAGCGTACTGGGGGGG
>NW_015440899.1:0-1048 GCF_001577835.2 Coturnix japonica | reverse complement strand
AGAATTAATGCTAGTACAGATATAATTAATAGTGTTAAGGATAAAATTAATGCTATTTATAAGTTTAAATTTGCAGTAAGTTTAACAATTGTATTCCACACTATGATCATAATTAAAGTAACTTTCACAGAAAACACGGGACATCAATTTTTATTCCTACATTTACCATAGCAAACATCTTTAATATTGGGTTAAGACTTATATGAACAAATACGCTACAGGTTACAGTAATTATAACTACAGCCCGCATTAAGCCAGGGGAGCAGATCGAGATTAACACAAACAAAACCTCCAAGCAAATCCCAAAGACCAAACGCAAGCAGAACAACCACAGAAAGACACTGCAAAAGGAAAGCAAAGCAAGCAGCCAATGGTAAGGCAAGGGCAAAAGCAAGAAGGAAAGCCAAGGGAAAGCCAAAGCAAAAGCAACAGCAAAGGGAAGAGAGGATTGTAGGGAACACCAAGAAGAAAGGCCAAAGGGAAAGCAGCATGGGAGGACAAGAGAACAACAAAGGGAACACTGAAACAGAGGGCAAAGCCCAATAGACCACTGCATGGAACTGCAAAACACAGGGCAAGGCCAAAACAGCACTGCAGGGAACATCAAGATGGATGGTAAACCCAAAGAAAATGCTGCAGGGAACATCAAGATGGAGGACAAGGCCCAAGAGAAGATCACTCAGAACATCAAGATGGAGGGCAAGGCTCAATAAAATATCACATGAAAGATCAAGATGGAGGGCAAAACCCAAGAGAACGCTGCAGCAAACACCAAGATGGAGGGCAAGGCCCACAAGAACAACACATGGAACACTAATATGCAGGGCAAGGCCTCAAAGAACACTGCAGGGAACAACATAATAGAGGGCAAGGACAAAAAGAATGTCACAGGGAAAACCAAGAGGCGGGGCAAAGCCCCATAGAATGCAAGGAACACTGACATGGAAGGCAAGGCCCAATAGAACAGCGCAGGGAACATCAAGATGGATGACAGTACCCAAAAGGGCACTGCAGGGAACATCAAAATGGGGGACAAGGCCCAAAAGGG
>NW_015440898.1:0-1051 GCF_001577835.2 Coturnix japonica | reverse complement strand
AATGGCCCCAAATCCACCAAAATGGTCCCATATCTACAATGAATGGCCCCAAATCCACAACAAATGGCCCCAAATCCACAACAAATGGCCCCAAATCCACAACAAAACACCCCAAATTCACATCAAATGGACCCAAATCCACTAGAAACGACCCCAAATCCACAACAAATGGCCCCAAATTCATTGCAAACAGCCCCAAATCAACAGCAAATGGCCCCAAAACCACACAAATGGCCCCAAATCTACAATTGGCCCCAAATCCACAATGAATGGCCCCAAATCCACAACAAATGGCCCCAAATCTACAATAAATGGCCCCAAATCCACCACAAAATACCCCAAATCCGGAACAGAACAACCTAAATCCACAATGAATGGCCCCAAATCCACATCCAATGGCCCCAAATCCACAACAAATGGCCCCAAACCAACAGTAAATGGCCCCAAATCCACAATGAATGGCCCCAAATCCACCACAAATGGCTTTAAATCCACCACAAATGGCTTCAAATCCACCACAAATGGCCCCAAATCCACAGCAAATGGCCCCAAATTCACAACAAATGGCCCCAAATTCACAATAAATGGCCCCAAATCCACCACAAAATACCCCAAATCCAGAACAGAACACCCTAAATCCACAACAAATGGCCCCATATCTACAACAAATGGCCCCAAACCAATAGTAAATGGCCCCAAATCCACATCAAATGGCTTCAAATCCACCACAAATGGCCCCAAATCCACAATAAATGGCCCCAAATCCACAATGAATGTCCCCGAATCTACAATAAATGGCCTCGAATCCACAACAAAATACTCCAAGTCCCCTTCAATGCCCTGCAAGCCCCCACCCTCCCATTGCTACAACAGCCCCAAATCTGCAGGAAACAACCCCAAAATGACTGCAGATGCCCCACATCTGCTGCACGTGGCCCCAAATGGGCAGGAATTGACCCCAAATGTGACACAAAGAGCCCCAAATCCTGATGAAATGACCCCAAAGTGAGGCCAGAGCACAACCCTGGTTGGTCACAGAACACTGTAGGTG
>NW_015440897.1:0-1052 GCF_001577835.2 Coturnix japonica | reverse complement strand
ATGTGTATGGTAGCCCCCCATAATTACAGCCCTCATTAATATGCAATTAGCCCCCCTCCATAACGACAGCCCTCATTAATATGCAATTAGCCCCCCTCCATAACGACAGCCCTCATTAACATACAATTATCACAACCCCAGCCCTCGTTAGCGTGTCATTAATTACCTCACCCCCCCCCTTATAGAATGGAAATCCCCAGCCCGGATGTGGGTCCGACGTGTGGGGCCGGGGGGGGGCCCATTTCCTGCCCCATAGATGGGACTCGGTTCTATGGGGCCGGGGGGGGGCGGGTTGTGGGGCTGCCCCATTGATGGCTGGGGGGGATTCCGGGCTGTCTGACACCAAATCCTGCCCCACGGCATCCAGAAACGGCGGTTTCGGGGGCCCCCCCATAGAAAAAATGGCGGTTTCGGGGCCCCCCATAGAAAAAATGTTGGTTTCGAGTCTCTCCCATAGAAAAAATGACGGTTTTGGGGCCCCCCATAGAAAAAATGGCGGCTTCGGGGCCCCCCATAGAAAAAATGGCGGCTTCGGGGCCCCCCATAGAAAAAATGGCAGTTTCGAGGCCCCCCATAGAAAAAATGGCGGTTTCGAGTCTCTCCCATAGAAAAAATGGAGGTTTCGGGGCCCCCCATAGAAAAAATGGCGGCTTCGGGGCCCCCCCATAGAAAAAATGGCAGTTTCGAGTCGCTCCCATAGAAAAAATGGCAGTTTCAGGTACCCCCCATACAAAAAATGGCGGTTTTTGGGACCCCCCCCCACAAAAAATGTCAGTTTCGGGGCCCCCCCATACAAAAAACGGAGGTTTCGGGGCCCCCTCCCACAAAAGATGTCGGTTTCAGGTCCCCCCCATACAATAAATGGCGGTTTCAGGGCCCCCCTCACACAAGAGATGCCGGTTTCCAGTCTCCCCCATAGAAAAAATGGCGGTTTCGGGGTCTCCCCACAAAAGAAATGGCTGTTTCGAGTCTCTCCCATGTAAAAAATGGCGGTTTTGGGGCCCCCCATACAATAAATGTCGGTTTCGAGTCCCCCCCCCATACAAAAACTG
>NW_015440896.1:0-1052 GCF_001577835.2 Coturnix japonica | reverse complement strand
TTCCAACCCCTACAATTCTGTGATTCTGTGATTTAGAAACATTTATCACAAGCCACCTAAGAACTCACATTAAGACCCTATTGCAGCTCAGGCAGCTAACAGGTGGCAGACAGACTTATCACCTTTTCTCAGCTAGCATCTCAGAGGAAACCAAAAGAAACATTTACAAAAGACTTGGAAGGTTTATAACAAAACACAGCAATCAAGCCCCTCAGTGACACCCAGCTATCCAGGATTCAACTCTACGTTTTCCTCTAATAGCCAAAACCATTGCAGTCACACAGCACACTTTGCCTGTCACCATGCCATAGGCTTTCCCAAGTCTTTAAGCACTATCTATACCTATAGAGAAGAGGAAGAGGCCTCGCATCCACGAGCATCCATGAGGGGCAAAGGAACAGGCATCTCTTAATACTCATAAGAGAACTCACTGAACTTTCTTCACTAGGAGAGTGGTTAGGCCCTGGAACAGGCTGCCCAGGGAGGTTGTGGATGACCCGCCCTTGGAGGTGTTCAAGACCAGGTTGGACAGGGCCCTGGGCAACCTGATCTATGGGGTCTCTATGGGGATCTATGGGGTCTATGGGGTCTCTATGGGGTCTCCTGGGCAACCTGATCTAGTAAAGGTGTATGTTTGGTGGCCCTGCTAGGCAGGGGGGTTGGAACTACATGATCCTTGAGATCCCTTCCAACCCGGGTCATTCTGTGATTCAATCCCCACCTATTCCTCCTGCTGTACAATCAGTTTCTGCTCGTGCCACAGCATAAGAGCTCGCTGTTTCCCATGTTGACCATCAGGAGGAAGGTAAAGGAGCACACAGTTTGCTTACAGCTCCGGGAGAACAGAAGAGCTGTGACGCAACCTGTTTACATCACCCTCACATTTTTCCTGCCCACGGGGGTAAGAGGAAGGAAAGATGAAGAAAGAAACTGACTAAAAGGGAACTTGTTTGCTCCGCGCTTTAACTCAGAAATGCTGATCTCACGTACTTTTCTCTTCCCTATTTTCACAGAATCACAGAATGACCTGGGTTGGAAGGGACCTCAAGGAT
>NW_015440895.1:0-1052 GCF_001577835.2 Coturnix japonica | reverse complement strand
ATCCTTGAGGTCCCTTCCAACCCAGGTCATTCTGTGATTCTGTGAAAATAGGGAAGAGAAAAGTACGTGAGATCAGCATTTCTGAGTTAAAGCGCGGAGCAAACAAGTTCCCTTTTAGTCAGTTTCTTTCTTCATCTTTCCTTCCTCTTACCCCCGTGGGCAGGAAAAATGTGAGGGTGATGTAAACAGGTTGCGTCACAGCTCTTCTGTTCTCCCGGAGCTGTAAGCAAACTGTGTGCTCCTTTACCTTCCTCCTGATGGTCAACATGGGAAACAGCGAGCTCTTATGCTGTGGCACGAGCAGAAACTGATTGTACAGCAGGAGGAATAGGTGGGGATTGAATCACAGAATGACCCGGGTTGGAAGGGATCTCAAGGATCATGTAGTTCCAACCCCCCTGCCTAGCAGGGCCACCAAACATACACATTTACTAGATCATGTTGCCCAGGAGACCCCATAGAGACCCCACAGACCCCATAGATCCCCATAGAGACCCCATAGATCAGGTTGCCCAGGGCCCTGTCCAACCTGGTCTTGAACACCTCCAAGGGCGGGTCATCCACAACCTCCCTGGGCAGCCTGTTCCAGGGCCTAACCACTCTCCTAGTGAAGAAAGTTCAGTGAGTTCTCTTATGAGTATTAAGAGATGCCTGTTCCTTTGCCCCTCATGGATGCTCGTGGATGCGAGGCCTCTTCCTCTTCTCTATAGGTATAGATAGTGCTTAAAGACTTGGGAAAGCCTATGGCATGGTGACAGGCAAAGTGTGCTGTGTGACTGCAATGGTTTTGGCTATTAGAGGAAAACGTAGAGTTGAATCCTGGATAGCTGGGTGTCACTGAGGGGCTTGATTGCTGTGTTTTGTTATAAACCTTCCAAGTCTTTTGTAAATGTTTCTTTTGGTTTCCTCTGAGATGCTAGCTGAGAAAAGGTGATAAGTCTGTCTGCCACCTGTTAGCTGCCTGAGCTGCAATAGGGTCTTAATGTGAGTTCTTAGGTGGCTTGTGATAAATGTTTCTAAATCACAGAATCACAGAATTGTAGGGGTTGGAA
>NW_015440894.1:0-1053 GCF_001577835.2 Coturnix japonica | reverse complement strand
ACCACCAGGGGGCGCTCCATTATATCTATTAACATATAAGGCGGGGCGGAAATGAGCTGCAATACCCCTCCTGACCACCAGGGGGCGCTCAATGACCACGCTCTTAAAGGGGCCGCACCCCTTTTATACCCCACCCCACCACCAGAGGGCGCTCTATGACCACTCTCTTAAAGGGGCCGCACCCCCTTTCTACCCCACCCCACCACCAGGGGGCGCTCCATTATATCCATTAACATATAAGGCGGCGGGGGAAATGAGCTGCAATACCCCTCCTGACCACCAGGGGGCGCTCAATGACCACGCTCTTAAAGGAGCCGCACCCCCTTTATACCCCACCCCACCACCAGGGGGCGCTCAATGACCACGCTCTTAAAGGAGCCGCAACCCTTTTATACCCCACCCCACCACCAGGGGGCGCTCCATTATATCTATTAACATATAAGGCGGGGGGGGAAATGAGCTGCAATACCCCTCCTGACCACCAGGGGGCGCTCAATGACCACGCTCTTAAAGGGGCTGCACCCCCTTTATACCCCACCCCACCACCAGGGGGCGCTCAATTAGCATCTTAAAGGGGCCGCACCCCTTTTATACCCCACCCCACCACCAGGGGGCGCTCCATTAGCATCTTAAAGGGGCCGCACCCAATTTATACCCCACCCCACCACCAGGGGGCGCCCCAATAGCCCTCATTTCCCCCCTTATCCCCCCTATATCCCCCCCCAACCCCAAACCCAATCACTTTGTCCCCCCAACCCCCCCCCCTCCACCTCCTCCTTGCCTCCCCCCACCTTTCCTGGGGGGCCATAAATGCCCCGGGATGGTAAAAGCATCGACGCTGAGGGACATGGTGGTGGCTGGGATCCGGGTGAAGCGTTTCCGATCCGAATGATACTTATAGAGCCCTTCAACCATGGGGAGGGGGACGGCACGGGGACCCCACCCCGTTAAACGCTTCAATTCGGGGGGGTCCCCCCCACCCCGGGTATAAAGAGCCCGGAATTGACAACCGCCATCACGGAACAGGATGAGGAAATGCTGAGCGCTGCTCTT
>NW_015440893.1:0-1059 GCF_001577835.2 Coturnix japonica | reverse complement strand
TGGCAGGGCCACCAAACATACACATTTACTAGATCAGGTTGCCCAGGGCCCCGTCCAACCTGGTCTTGAACACCTCCAAGGACGGGGCATCTACAACTTCCCTGGGCAGCCTGTTCCAGGGCCTAACCACTCTCCTAGTGAAGAACTTCTCTCTAACATCCAACCTAAAAATCTACATAGTATATAAGCTCCTCTTCATTGCCAGTGAAAGTGCCGAGCTAATAGTGGTGACTGTGCAAAATATACAGTTTTGTAGCTGATAATTTGCTATATCAAAAAAGCGTAACCGCGTTCTTGGTATAAGTTAGATTTTAGCGGAAATAAATAGGAGGCATGACTTTTGGAGCACCCTCCGCACACATCCCATTGCCCGCCCGCTCTCTGCCAGGCCGGGATTCGAACCCGCGGCTCAGCTCCGCGCCCCGCCCCGCTCCGCCGTCTCGTGACCGACGCTGCGGCGAGATCAGCTGACCCGGCTGGTCACGTGACAAGGCGGAGGTTGTGCGGGCGGCGCGGGATGGAGCAGTGACGGGTGAGCGCCGCGCGGGGCGGAGGGAACGAGGCCGCGGCCGGGCCCAGTTGGGATGGCCGCAATCCTACCCCGGGACCCGGAGCTGCGGCCGGGCCTAGCGAGGACGGCAGAGCAGGCCGGGCCCGTGGCTGCGCGGCCGGCCCTGCCGCCGGTTGTGCTTGCGGCTCCCGAAGGATCGCGGCTCGGAGCTTCCCCTGCCGCCGCGGCCTGTGCAGCGCCTTCACTTCCCTCTTTAGTGTCGTTCTTGAGAAGGGCAGCGTGAATTTTGACATTGCTCCGTGTGTTCGTCGTTGAGGTGATTGCGTTCGGGGCCTTGTTTCTTCTGTTGGAGTATTCTGCACAAGCCTCTTTTCTTTGGAAATCTATTCCGTACAGAAACTAAGCAGGATCAGTTACAAGTAGAAATGCAAGAAACATTAAAAATACCATTTATTTACTAGGAGAGTGGTTGGGCCCTGGAACAGGCTGCCCAGGGAGGTTGTGGATGCCCCGTCCTTGGAGGTGTTCAAGACCAGGTTGGACGGGGC
>NW_015440892.1:0-1060 GCF_001577835.2 Coturnix japonica | reverse complement strand
AGAAGGGAAGGCTGCAGGGAGAGCTGAGAGTGGCCTGTCAGTATCTAAAGGGGAGCTACAGGAAAGAAGGGGACAGGCTCTTTAGCAGGGTCTGTCGTGATAGAATGGGAGAAATGACTTCAGATTGTATATGGATATAAGGAAGGTGTTTTTTAATATAAAGGTGGTGAGGAACTGGGTCAGGTTGCCCAGAAAGATGGTGGATGCTCCATTCCTGGAGACAGTGAAGACCAGGCTGGACCAGGCTGTGAGCAGCTGGTGTAGCTGGGATGTTCCTGTTCATTGGGGAGTTGGACCAGCTGACCCTTAAGTGTCCCTTCCAACTCAAATAATTCTATGACTCCATGAAGTCCTTAGAGGGACAGCAGGGACAAGGGGTTTAGCTGCTCTCATCTGTTTCCCTGAGATATCACTCCGCTGAGAGTCCCCTTCCTTCAGAAGAGCTTGTAGCATTTAGTCTGGGAGATAAGAGCAGAAGGAAGACTCTGTGGAAAGCAGAACAAAGTCAGTCCACAAACATGCTGCAGACCTATACAAATAGGTTTCTCCACAGGAGGCCAATTTAGATCCTAAAATGTGTATTATTTACCTCACAGAACAAAGCACTGAAAATGCATTGGGAAATGCATTATTTGGGCTTAGATTATGACTCACTGAGATGGTAACTGTCACAGATAATGTAAAAAAAGATATTGCAAGGCAAAAAATACTCAGGTAGTTTATGAGAAATCAGAATGGACGCAGCTTTTGTATCAAAATATCGTTAGTTGGCAAATGGCACAATTAGGGTCAAGAATACAACAGATAATCACATTCCCAGATGATTACAAACGTTGACAAAGACTGACAAATCTCTAAACACGCTGTCCCTCAATGTCTGGAACCGAGGGAAGGATGCTCAGCCCAACCTGGGCAGCGTGGTGGTGCCACGTGGTGACTATTAATAGCACCAAACCACGTCCAGGCTAACCCTAACCCTAACCCTAACCCTAACCCTAACCCTAACCCTAACCCTAACCCTAACCCTAACCCTAACCCTAACCCTAACCCTAACCCAACC
>NW_015440891.1:0-1063 GCF_001577835.2 Coturnix japonica | reverse complement strand
TGGGGCGGGGCTATGGGGCTGGACTATGGGGCGGGGCTATGGGGCGGGCTATGGGGTGGGGCTATAGGGCTGGACTATGGGGCGGTCTATGGGGCGGTCTATGGGGCGGGGCTATGGAGGACGGAGCGCAGCAGCCGCAGCCCCGCGCATGCGCCGGACCCACCCGCAGCCCCGCATCGCCGCCGGGACCCCCCCGGGCCCCCTCTGCCCTATAGCAGCCCCATAGAGACCCTATAGATCCCTATAGCATCCCTAGAGATCCCTATAGCATCCCTAGAGATCCCTATAGCCACCCTATAGCATCCCTATAAATCCCTATAGCTCCCCATAGCAACCGCATAGCATCCCTATAAATCCCTATAGATCCCTATAGCATCCTTGTAAATCCCTATAGATCCTCATAGCCACCCTATAGCATCCCTATAAATCCCAATAGATCCCTATAGATCCCCATAGCATCCCTATAAGTCCCTATAGATCCCCATAGCATCCCCATAAATCCCTATAGATCCCTATAGATCCCCATAGCCACCCTTTAACCACCCTATAGCATCCCCATAAATCCCTATAGCCATCCTATAGCATCCCTATAAATCCCTATAGATCCCTATAGCATCCCTATAGCTCCCCATAAGTCCCTATAGAACCCTATAGATCCCTATAGCATCCCTATAGATCCCTATAGATCCCTATAGCATCCCCATAAATCCCTATAGAATCCTATAGATCCCCATAGCATCCCCATAAATCCCTATAGAACCCTATAGCATCCCTATAAATCTCTATAGATCCCTATAGCATCCCTAGAGATCCCTATAGAACCCTATAGCATCCCTATAGATCCCTATAGCTCCCCATAAGTCCCTATAGAACCCTATAGATCCCTATAGCATCCCCATAAATCCCTATAGAACCCTATAGATCCCCATAGCATCCCCATAAATCCCTATAGATCCCTATAGAACCCTATAGCATCCCTATAGATCCCTATAGATCCCCATAGCTCCCCATATCAACCCCACAGCATCCTCCTTCCCCCCATAGAACCCCATAGAACCCCCCC
>NW_015440890.1:0-1063 GCF_001577835.2 Coturnix japonica | reverse complement strand
TATGGTATCTGAATGCAAGATAACACACTATAGAACAATATAATCACTGTGGTGCAGTGGTAGGAATGCTGCTTGCAACACCGGAGGCCCGGGTTCGAATCCCCCCTGTGGCACAAGTGGTAGAAGTGCCGCTCTGCTACACAAGAGGCTCGAATTCCAGGGGTTGGACTCGATGATCTCTAAGGTCCCTTCCAACCTGCACGAGACTGTGAGACTGTGAATCAAAGTGAATAAATCAAATATGGCAGAAAGTGTCTGAAAAAGCTGAAGGCCTTACACTAATGGTGTGCAGTTGGGATGAGCAGCAGTGAGAGAGCCTGATGATCGAAAAGAGGGATGTCAGGTGACCTACCAAGGCCTTATATGTGTTCCCCCTGAGCAGGAATGATAACAGAATGGCAAACAGCCTTCTGGGGAATGTAGTTCTTCTTGGGCAAGTGCCCAGAATTGGAGCATTAACTCTTTAACTCACAGTGCACTACATTATGTCACGATGTGGAATACCCATAAGCAAAAAACATAAAACCATGACAACTGTAAAGAGAATAATAGACTAAAATAGCTCTACTGCTATACAAACAGACAATATTTCAATGGAAACCATTCAGTAACTTCACAAAAAATAGCAGCTTTTGATCTACAGCAATTGTTGGCAAAGATCAGTACCAACTACTGGGAAAGAAAACACCTGTAAATTTTAGAATAGAGATCTTATTGCGTGAAGAGAATAAGGAGAGCACTATGTGGGACCTTGTTCAATATGCACAATTAAGGCAAAGAATCATCTCACTTAGACATTTTATCTTTTTGTTCTCTTGACACTATGAATTTTTATGTTGTCCAATAATTAAAAAGTTAAATAATAATGAAGTAAGAAAATATTCCCCTTATTTGCTTAATACATATCCACTTTACTACAGTTAGATGAAAAAAACTTGGATTACTCTTTTCTTTGATTTTGGTCACCAAGTAGATACAGTTTCAACTTCTACAGTGCAAGTCATGTAGCTGTCATCTTTAAAAAAATCTTAAGAAAATTAATTCACTGTAGCAACAATGAATT
>NW_015440889.1:0-1065 GCF_001577835.2 Coturnix japonica | reverse complement strand
TCCCCCATAGCTGCCCCCCCCCTCAGCCCCACATCCCCCATGGCCGCCCCCCCCGTCCCGCTCCGCTCACCGGCGGCGATGCTGACGCGGGGCGGGCGCTGAGCGCGGAGCAGCAGCGCGGGGAGCAGCGCGGGGAGCAGCAGCCGGAGCATGGCGGAGTGCGGGGCGATGCGGGACCGGGAGCGGAAACGGGGCGGGGGGGCCCACGCGAGGCGAGAAGTTCCGGACCCACGGACGGACGGATCGAAGGGGGGGGGGGGGGGTTTGGGGGGGGTTGGAGAGGGGGGTTGGGGGTCTCCTCCTCCTCGTCTCCTCCTCGTCTCGTCCCGCACCCCCCGGCCCCGCACGGATCGTCCCCCGACGTCAGCTCGGGGCCCGCGGGGATCCCGGCCCGACGGGGCGGCGGGTCGCGGTGCCCCCCGGTCCCATCATCCGCCCCATAGAGCGCGGCCCCGGAACCTGAAAGTCCGGACGGGAGAGAAACGGGCAGCGACACGTCGGGGGGGGCGGCCCCACAGAAGCGGGCGGTGCGGGGCGGGGTGCGGGGTGGGGCGGGACGGGGGTCCCGGTGGGGTCCGGTGTGGGGTGGGATGCGGGATGCGGGGTGTCAGGTGTGGGGCTGAGCATCGCCCTGTGGGGTTGAGTGTCATCCTATGGGGCCGTGTGCCCTCCTATGGGGCTGCGTGCCCTCCTATGGGGCTGAGTGTCACCCTATGGGGCTGCGTCACCCTACGGGTCTGAGCGCCATCCCATGGGGACAGTGTCACCCTACGGAGCCGAGCATCACCCTGTGGGGCTGAGCGCCACCCCACGAGCGGAGCTATGGGGCCGAACACCGGCCCAGCATCGCCCCTATGGGGCCGGACCCCCCACCGCGCGGCCCCATCCCCGCCCCCCAGAGCCCGGCGGCCCCAGCCCGGTATGTGGGTTACGGCTCCGTTTGGCCGCCGCTCTGGGCCGCCTTTGTTCCGCGCTGGGCCGGAGCCACGGGGCGGGATGGGGGGAGGGGGCGGTGTGGGGTCGGGGGGGGTCACGGGGCCAAGGGGGGATGTGGGGCGGGGGGGG
>NW_015440888.1:0-1066 GCF_001577835.2 Coturnix japonica | reverse complement strand
CATAGAGACCCATAGGGACACATAGAGACCCATAGGGACCCATAGAGACCCATAACTGCCCCATAGAGACCCATAGCAACTCATAGAGACCTATAAATGCCCCATAGCGACCCATAGCGACCCATAGAGACCTATAAATGCCCCATAGAGACACATAGGGACACATAAAGACCCATAGAGACACATAGCGACCCATAGAGACCCATAGGGACACATAGAGACCCATAGGGACCCATAGGGACCCATAGCGACCCATAGCGACCCATAGCTGCCCCATAGAGACCCATAGAGACCCATAGGGACCCATAGAGACCCATAACTGCCCCATAGAGACCCATAGGGACACATAGAGACCCATAGCTGCCCCATAGAGACCCATAGAGACCCATAGCTGCCCCATAGCGACCCATAACTGCCCCATAGAGACCCATAGAGACCCATAGAGACCCATAGAGACCCATAGAGACCCATAGAAACCCATAGAGACCCATAGCGACCCATAGCGACCCATAGAGACCCATAGAAACCTATAACTGCCCCATAGCGACCCATAGAGACATATAACTGCCCCATAGAGACCCATAGAGACCCATAGAGACCCATAGGGACCCATAGCTGCCCCATAGCGACCCATAGAAACCTATAAATGCCCCATAGAGACCCATAGAGACACATAGGGACCCATAGAGACCCATAGCGACCCATAGAAACCTATAAATGCCCCATAGCGACCCATAGAGACCCATAGGGACCCACAGAGACCCATAGAGACACATAGAGACCCATAGTGACACATAGAGACCCATAACTGCCCCATAGAGACCCATAGCGACCCATAGAGACCCATAGCTCCCCCATAGAGACCCACAGAGACCCATAGCGACCCATAGAGACCCATAGCTGCCCCATAGTGACCCATAGAGACCCATAGCGACCTCTATCTCTATGGTCCTCCATAGTCTCTATGGCCCCCATAGTCTCTATGGTCCCTATAGTCTCTATGGTCCCTATGGCCCCTCTATCCCTATGGTCCTCCATAGTCTCTATGGTCCTCCATAGTCTCTAT
>NW_015440887.1:0-1067 GCF_001577835.2 Coturnix japonica | reverse complement strand
CCCCATTGACCCCATTGACCCCATTGTCCCCATTGCCCCCATTGACCCCAATCACCCCATTGACCCCAATGTCCCCATTGACCCCATTGACTCCAACATCCCCATTGACCCCAATGTCCCCATTGATCCCATTGACCACAATGTCCCCATTGACCCTATTGACCCCATTGCCCCCATAGCTTCCAATGTCCCCAATTGTCCCCCATGTCCCCATTGACCCCAACGTCCCCATTGACCCCAATGTCCCCATTGACCCCAATGTCCCCATTGATCCCATTGACCCCAATGTCCCCATTGACCCCAATGTCCCCATTGACCCCCATGTCCCCATTGATCCCATTGATCCCAACTTCCCCATTGCCCCCAATGTCCCCATTGACTCCAATGTCCCCATTGATCCCATTGACCCCAATGTCCCCATTGACCCCAATGTCCCCATTGACCCCAATGTCCCCATTGATCCCATTGATCCCAACTTCCCCATTGCCCCCAATGTCCCCATTGACTCCAATGTCCCCATTGATCCCATTGACCCCATTGATCCCATTGACCCCAATATCCCCATTGACCCCAATGTCCCCATTGACCCCAATGTCCCCATTGACCTCAATGTCCCCATTGACCCCATTATCGCCAATGACCCCATTGATCCCAATGTTACCATTGACCCCAATGTCCCCATTGATCCCATTGACCACAATGTCCCCATTGACCCTATTGACCCCATTGCCCCCATTGCTTCCAATGTCCCCAATTGCCCCCCATGTCCCCATTGACCTCCATTACCCCATTGCCCCCAATGTCCCCATTGCCCCCAATGTCCCCATTGCCCCCATTGCCCCCAATGTCCCCATTGACCCCAATGTCCCCATTAACCCTATAGCCCCCATATCCCCCATGGACCCCAATGTCCCCATTGCCCCCCAGGTGGGTGCGGGCGCCATTGGCTGTGAGCTGCTGAAGAACTTCGCCATGTTGGGGTTGGGCTGCGGCCCCGACGGCTGCGTCACCGTCACCGACATGGACACCATCGAAAAGTCCAACCTCAACCGGCAGTTCCTGTTCCG
>NW_015440886.1:0-1069 GCF_001577835.2 Coturnix japonica | reverse complement strand
TGCCCCTATGGACTCTATATGTGCCCCTATGGACCATATATGTGCCCCTATAGATCCTATATGTGCCCCAATGGACCCTATATGTGCCCCTATGGAGCCTATATGTGCCCCTATGGATCCTATATGTGCCCCTATGGACTCTGTATGTGCCCCTATGGATGCTATATGTGCCCCTATAGATCCTTGATGTGCCCCTATGGACCCTATATGTACCTCTATAGATCCCATATGATCCCCTATAGACCCTATATGTGTCCCTATGGACTCTATACGTGCCCCTATGGATCCCATACATTACACATAGTGCCCCTATAGATCCCATACAGCCCCTACAGAGACACATAGGGTCCCTATAGGCCCCATACATTACCCATAGGGCCCCTATAGGTCCCATACAGGCCCTATAAGGCCCCATAGGGTCCATCTGGATGCCATACATTACCCATAGGGCCCTATAGATCCCATACAGCCCCTACAGAGACACATAGGGACCCCATAGGCCCCATACATTACCCATAGTGCCCCTATAGGTCCCATACAGCCCCTATAGGGCCCCATAGGGTCCCTATGGATGCCATACATTACCCATAGGGCCCCATAAATCCCATACAGCTCCTACAGAGACACATAGGGTCACTATAGGCCCCATACATTACCCATAGGGCTCCTATAGGTCCCATACAGGCCCTATAGGGCCCCATAGCGTCCCTATGGATGCCATGGATTACCCATAGGGCCCCATAAATCCCATACAGCTCCTACAGAGACACATAGGGTCCCTATAGACCCCATACATTTCCCATAGGGCCCCTATAAATCCCATACAGCCCCTACAGAGACACATAGGGTCCCTATAGGCCCCATTCATTACCCATAGGGCCCCTATAGGTCCCATACAGCCCCTATAAGGCCCCATTAGGGTCGCTCTGGATGCCATACATTACCCATAGGGCCCCTATAGATTCCATATAGGCTCTATAAGGCCCCATAGGGTCCCTATAGGCCCCATACATTACCCATAGGGCCACTATAGGTCCCATACAGCCCCTACAGAGACACATAGGGACCC
>NW_015440885.1:0-1071 GCF_001577835.2 Coturnix japonica | reverse complement strand
GGGTTGGAAGGGACCTCAAGGATCATGTAGTTCCAACCCCCCTGCCTGGCAGGGCCACCAAACATACACATTTACTAGATCAGGTTGCCCAGGGCCCCGTCCAACCTGGCCTTGAACACCTCCAAGGACGGGGCATCCACAACCACAACCTCCCTGGGCAGCCTGTTCCAGGGCCTAACCACTCTCCTAGTGAAGAACTTCCCCCTAACATCCAACCTAAATCTTCCCTCTTATCACAGAATACACTACATCTATTCCATATGACTATCAACAAAAGCTGAAGTGTTTCTGCTTATTCCCCAAAAACATCCACATTCTACCACTTGCACCACAGGGGATTCGAACCCATTTACTATTGAATTTGAAGTGTATTAGTGAACATCCTCCACACGGTCACGGCACTTCCGCTCCTTGCCAGCAGGAAGAGCCATGAGCAAGTCGAACCCAGCGCTGTGCCCTTGGTGCGCATGCGCCAGACGCCTGGTTTCCCTGGCAGCGGGGATTGTTTTCGGCCAAACCATCTGCGCGGCGCTGCGGGGGGGAACGCCGGGTAAGGGCGAGCCCACTGACGGGGGGACACGGGGCTGCCGCTGCGCTGCCACCGAGGCGGACGGGCCCAATGTGAGTGATGTCGTTGCGCCGCGGGCGGGTGGGAAAGCGGGGTAGTGTAAGGCAGGGGACGGCTGGGGTGCGGAGGAGGGCAGGATGGGATCCGCCCCCAGCCCCCCTCGGCGGTCGGGGGTCGGCGTTGGATGCGGAGCGCGCTGTGACGCAGCCGTTGGTGCTTGCGGGCGGTGCTCGGAGGGGAGGCGGCGTGGAGAGGACGGCTGGGCCTGTGGGTGCTGGGGGGGACAGCTGTGCACCTCTCGTAGGCTGTTTTGATAGGCAAGGTCATAGATATTTGCATGGCATTAATAAAGTTTATTGTCAGCTTTCTCGACTTAGAATAACGCCCCTACTTTGTGAACTCACACTTATTGTTAGCGTTTCAATACCTGAAGGGAACTTACTCCCAGGAGGGGAGTAAACTCTTGGAAAGGGCTGACAATAGCAGGACACGGGGAAATGGTT
>NW_015440884.1:0-1077 GCF_001577835.2 Coturnix japonica | reverse complement strand
TAGGTCCACCTATAGGTCCATCTATAGGTCCATCTATAGCTCCACCTATAGGGCCATCTCTAGGTTATAGGTCCACCTATAGGTCCATCTATAGGGCCATCTATAGGGCCATGTATAGGGCCATCTCTAGGTTATAGGCCATCTATAGGTCCATCTATAGGTCCATCTATAGGTCACCTATATGTCTATCTGTAGGTCATCTATAGGTCCATCTATAGGGCCATCTATTGGTCACCTATAGGTCCATCTATAGGTCCACCTATAGGGCCATCTCTAGGTTATAGGTCCACCTATAGGTCCATCTATAGGTCCACCTATAGGTCCATCTCTAGGTTATAGGTCCATCCATAGGGCCATCCATAGGACCATCCATAGGGCCATCTATAGGTCCCCCTTAGGACCATCTATAGGACCATCCATAGGACCATGTCTAGGTTATAGGTCCACCTATAGGTCCATCTATAGCTCCATCTATAGGGCCATCTATAGGTCCATCTATAGGTCCATCTCTAGGTTATAGGCCATCTATAGGTCCACCTATAGGTCCACCTATAGGTCCATCTATAGCTCCACCTATAGGTCCATCTCTAGGTTATAGGTCCACCTATAGGTCCATCTATAGCTCCACCTATAGGGCCATCTCTAGGTTATAGGTCCACCTATAGGTCCATCTATAGGTCACCTATAGGTCCATCTATAGGTCCATTTATAGGTCCATCTCTAGGTTATAGGTCCACCTATAGGTCCATCTCTAGGTTATAGGTCCACCTATATGTCCATCTCTAGGTTATAGGTCACCTATAGGTCCATCTATAGGTCCACCTATAGGTCCATCTATAGGTCACCTATAGGCCCATCTATAGGTCAATCTATAGGTCCCTATCCCCCCTGCAGGTATCTTCCTGCAGTACGCGCGGCTGGAGGAGCAGCACGGCCTGGCCCGTCGCGCCATGGCGGTGTATGAACGTGCCACCGAAGCCGTGCTGCCCTCGGAGCGACGCGCCGTGTTCGAGGTGTCCATCAGCAGAGCTGCAGAGCTCTATGGGGTCACACACACACGGCCCATATACGAGAGGG
>NW_015440883.1:0-1080 GCF_001577835.2 Coturnix japonica | reverse complement strand
GGTCTTTTGGGGTCCCCCCCCCAATAGGGTCTTTTGGGGTCCCCCCCCATCAATGGGGTCTTTTGGGGTCCCCCCATCAATGGGGTCTTTTGGGGCCCCCCCCCAATAGGGTCTTTTGGGGTCCCCTCAATGGGGTCTTTTGGGGTCCCCCCCCAACAATGGGGTCTTTTGGGGTCCCCCCCCAACAATAGGGTCCTTTGGGGTCCCCCCCACAATGGGGTCTTTTGGGGTCCCCCTTCAATAGGGTCTTTTGGGGTCCCCCCCTTCAATAGGGTCTTTTGGGGTCTCCCTGCCCTCAATGGGGTCCTTTGGGGTCCCCCCCAATGGGGTCTTTTGGGGTCCCCCCCCAATGGGGCCCTTTGGGGTCCCCCCCCAATAGGGTCTTTTGGGGTCCCCCCATCAATGGGGTCTTTTGGGGTCCCCCCCCCCTCAATAGGGTCTTTTGGGGTCCCCCCCCATCAATGGGGTCTTTTGGGGTCCCCCCCTCCCAATAGGGTCCTTTGGGGTCCCCCCCCCAATGGGGTCTTTTGGGGTCCCCCCCCCAATAGGGTCTTTTGGGGTCTTCCCCCCCTCAATAGGGTCTTTTGGGGTCCCCACAATGGGGTCTTTTGGGATCCCCCCCCATCAATGGGGTCTTTTGGGGTGTCCCCCCATCAATGGGGTCTTTTGGGGTCCCCCCCCCAATAGGGTCTTTTGGGGTCCCCCCCCACAATTGGGTCTTTAGGGGTCCCCCCCCCAATGGGGTCTTTTGGGGTCCCCCCCCCACAATGGGGTCTTTTGGGGTCCCCCCACAATGGGGCCCTTTGGGGTCCCCCCATCAATGGGGTCTTTTGGGGTCCCCCCCCAACAATGGGGTCTTTTGGGGTCCCCCCCAACAATAGGGTCCTTTGGGGTCCCCCTTTCCCCCTCAATAGGGTCTTTTGGGGTACCCCCCCTTCAATGGGGTCTCTTGGGATCCCCCCTCCCCCAATGGGGTCTTTTAGGGTCCCCCCTCTCCCCCCCAATAGGATCTTTTGGGGTCCCCCCCCACAATGGGGTCCTTTAGGGTCTGCCCCCCTCCCCCCCAATGGGGTCTTTTGG
>NW_015440882.1:0-1081 GCF_001577835.2 Coturnix japonica | reverse complement strand
ACCGGTACCAATGACCCACACGGGGGGGGCGGCTCCTGTTTGAGTTTTGGGGCCGCAGCAATGAGGAGCCCCAGCCCACGGGGAACCTTTAATGAGGCCATATTAATTAATTAATATGCATAGTTAATTAATTACGCGTGCATGCATAATGAGATGTTAATTAGGTGGTGGGGGGGGTTAATTAGCTCACCGTGTGCTCCGTGTTGGGGGTGGGCTCCACTTTGGGGCGGGGGGCCGAAGCGATCAGCAGCTGTAGGGGGGGCTGATAGAAGGGTTAATGGGGTCTATGGGGTCCCATAGGGTCTATGGGGTTTATGGGGTCTCTATGGGGTCTATGGGGTCTATGGGGTCCCTATGGGGTCTATGGGGTCTCTATGGGGTTTATGGGGTCTGTGGGGTCTATGGTGTCCCTATAGTGTCTATGGCGTCCCTATGGTGTCTCTATGTGGTCTATGGGGTCCCTATGGGGTCTCTATGGGGTCTATGGGGTCCCTATGGGGTCTATGGTGTCTCTATGGGGTCTATGGTGTCTCTATGGGTTCTATGGGGTCCCTATAGCGTTTATGGGGTCACTATGGTGTCTCTATGGGATCTATGGGGTCCCTATGGGGTCTCTATAGGGTCTATGGGGTCTGTATGGGGTCTATGGGGTCACTATGGGGTCTATGGGGTCTGTGGGGTCTATGGTGTCTCTATGGGGTCTATGGGGTCCCTATGGGGTCTATGGGGTCCCTATAGGGTCTATGGGGTCCCTATGGGGTCCCTATGGGTTCTATGTGGTCCCTATAGGGTCTCTATGGGGTCTATGGGGTCTCTATGGGGTTTATGGGGTCCCTATGGGGTTTCTACGGGGTCTATGGGGTCCCTATAGGGTCTATGGGGTCACTATGGTGTCTCTATGGTGTCTCTATGGGGTGTATGGGGTCCCAATGGTGTCTCTATGGGGTCTGTGGGGTCTATGGGGTCCCTATAGGGTCTATGGGGTCCCTATGGGGTCTATGGGGTCCCTATGGGTCTCTATGGGGTCTATGGGGTCCCTATGGGGTCTTAATGGGGTCTATGGGTTCTATGGGGTCCCTAT
>NW_015440881.1:0-1083 GCF_001577835.2 Coturnix japonica | reverse complement strand
GTCCTATGGGATCCTATGGGGTCTATTGGGGTTCTATGGGGTCCTATGGGGTCTATTGGGGTTCTATGGGGTCCTATGGGGTCTATTGGGGTTCTATGGGGTCTTATGGGGTCCTATGGGCTCTTATGGGGTCCTATGGGGTCTTATGGGCTCCTATGGGCTCCTATGGGGTCCTATGGGGTCCTATGGGGTCTTATGGGCTCTTATGGGGTCCTATGGGGTCTATTGGGGTTCTATTGGGGTTCTATGGGGTCCTATGGGGTCCTATGGGCTCTTATGGGGTCCTATAGGGTCCTGTGGGCTCTTACGGGGTTCTATGGGATCCTATGGGGTCTATAGGGGTTCTATGGGGTCTATTGAGGTCCTATGGGGTCCTGTTGGGTCCTATAGGGTCTATTGGGGTCCTATGGTGTCCTATGGGTTCTTTGGGGTGGTGGGGTATATTTAAAGCCCCCCACCCCATATAACGGCAGGTATTGGGATTCGCTGCTGGAGCTTTTATGGCCGCGCTTTGAGCACATCCTGGAGCTGCACATCCACAGCATCCAGAGCACGGACCCACAGAGATTGGGGTCACTGGACACCCGGCCCCACTATGTAATAGGGGATGGGGGTCCTATGGGGTCTGTTGGGGTCCTATGGGGTCTATTGGGGTCCTATGGGGTCCTATAGGGTCTTATTGTGTCCTATGGGGCCTTATGGGGTCCTATGGGCTCTTAATGGGATCCTATGGGGTCCTATAGGGTCTTATGGGGTCCTATGGGGTCTTATGGGCTCCTATGGGGTCTTATGGGTTCCTATGGGGTTTTATGGGCTCCAATGGGGTCCTATGGGGTCTTATGGGGTTCTATGGGGTCTTACAAGGTCCTATGGGGTCCTGTGGGGTCTATTGGGGTCCTTTGGGGTCCTATGGGGTCTTATGGGGTCCTATGGGGTCTGTTGGGGTCCTATGGGGTCTGTTGGGGTCTTAATGGGGACCCACAGAGACTGGGCTCACTGGACACCCGGCCCCACTATGTAATAGGGGATGGGGGTCCTATGGGGTCTTATGGGGTCCTGTGGGGTCTTATGGGGTCCTATGGG
>NW_015440880.1:0-1084 GCF_001577835.2 Coturnix japonica | reverse complement strand
TACAATAATTTATTGCAATATCTGTGGAACTGTATTCAAGAGAACTCAAAATCCAGATGATTGATATCTATTTTGAAAATCAATTACCCACTCCACGAAAAGAATAATAATTGGTGAAAACTGGATTCAGGAGAAAGTCCTTGAGAGTCCAATGGCTCTGTGTCCAGGTGGAGGCCAGTAATGAGCGGTGTCCCCCAGGGATCTGTCTTGAGACTGGTGCTCTTTAAAATCTTTTCCAAAGACACTGAAGATGGAATTGAGTGCACCCTCAGCAAGTTTGCTGATGACACCAAGCTGAGTGGTGCGGTTGACACGGAGAAAGGAAGGGATGCCATTCAGATGAACCTTGACAGGCTTGAAAGGTGGGCTTGGGTGAACCTAATGAGGTACAACACGGCAAAGTTTTAGGTTTTGTACTTGGGCCAGAAGAACCCCAGGCACCTGTACAGACTGGGAGGAGTGTTCCTTGAGAGCAGAGAAGAGAGAGAGAAGGACCTGGGGATCCTGATAGATGAGAAATTTAACGTGAGCCAGCACTGTGCTTTTGCAGCTCAGAAAACAAATGGTATCCTGGGCTCCATCAGGAGAGGGTGGTTAGCAGGGATAGGAGGTGATTGTCCCTCTCTACTCTGCTCCTGTGAGGCTCCATGTGGAATACTGTGTCCAGGTGTGGAGCTCTCAGTACAAGAAAGACATAGACCTGTGGGAAAGGGTCCAGAGGAGGGCCACGAGGATGCCAGGGGGCTGGAGAACTTGCCCTGTGAGGACAGGCTGAGGGAGCTGGGCTTGTTCAGCCTGGAGAAAAGAAGGCTGTGGTGTGACCTCACTGCAGCCTTTCAGTACTTGAAGGGTACCCAAAATCAAGAGGGAAGTAAACTCTTTGAAAGGGCTGACAATAGCAAGACAAGGGGAAATGGTTTTAAGTTGAAAGAGGGAAGATTTAGGTTGGATGTCAGTGGAAAGTTCTTTACTAGGAGAGTGGTGAGGTACTGGAACAGGCTGCCCAGGGAGGTTGTGGATGCCCCGTCCTTGGAGGTGTTCAAGACCAGGTTGGATGGGGCTCTGGGCAACCTGATCTAGTAAA
>NW_015440879.1:0-1087 GCF_001577835.2 Coturnix japonica | reverse complement strand
AAGTTGGCCACTGTCTTTTAAATATCTTAAAAGATATTTAATCATGATTGCTCAATCATGACAGAAGTATACTTTACTTCTGCTTCGTACTTTCCAGTTTAGTGAAGAACTAAAGGCAATACATCATCCTATCTGAAAGCAAGACAAGTAGCAAGGCCTTAATTCCCACATAGCAGAGCTTACACAAATGTGTTTAGCTGAACTGATTCAAACTCCCCATGTCTATTGCTCCTTTTACAATTGAGTGACCTGGGACAGAGTGAGAAGAACCCAGTTTTTCATTATGCCATCAGTGTTGGTGCAATAGAGGCAGGAAAAGAAAAAGAAAGCCTTGGAGAAGCTTTTCCAAAAAATTCTCTAAATAATATCACCCATCTAATTCACTGCTGACAGAGGCATTTGCCTAAACTATTGGACTGGATGATCTTGTAAGTTTTTTCCAACCTTGGTGATTCTATGATTCTGAGGACAGAATCTCCACAGTATGTGTTCCAACAGAACAGAACAGAAGATGTGCAGGATAATAAAATCATAGAATCATTTGAGTTGAAATGGACATTTAAAGGTCACTTAGTCCAAATTCCCTGCAGTCAACAAGAACAGCCACAGCTAGATCGGGTGCGCTGGAGACCCGCAGAGCCTGACTATATATGTCTCCAAGGACAGGCCATCTACCATCTCTCTGGGCAACCTATTCAAGTGCTTCACTACCTTATTGCAAGAAATGTTTTCCTTAAATCCACTCAAAAACTCCCTACTTTTAGTTTGAAACCATTTCGCCTTATCCTATCACAACAGATCTTCACAGAGTCTGTCTTATAGACCCCCTTTAGATACTGAAAGGCTGTTATCAGGTCTCTCCAGAGCCTTCTCTTCTCCAGGCTGAACAGCCCCAGCTCTCTCAGCCTGTCCTCACAGTGGAGGTGTTCCATTCCTTGGATCATTTTTGTGGCCCTCCTCTGGATGCACTCCAGCAAGTCCATGTCTCTCCTGTACTGAGGACTCAACATCTGGATGCAGTACTCACAGTGAGGCCTCACCAGTGCAGAGCAGATGGGCAAGATCACCTCCCTTGACCAGCTGGCCA
>NW_015440878.1:0-1090 GCF_001577835.2 Coturnix japonica | reverse complement strand
GGGGTCTGATTTGGGGTATATGAGGGTATATGGGGTCAGGGGAATATAGGGTCAGATTATGGGGTTATAGAGTCTGATTTGGGGTATATGGGGTCAGATAGGGGAATATGGGTTATATGGGGTCTGATTGGGGGTATATGGGGTCAGATAGGGGAATATAGGGTCAGATTATGGGGTTATAGGGTCTCATTTGGGGTATATAGGGTCTGATTTCATGGATATAGGGTCTGATTATGGGGATATGGGGTCAGATTGGGGGTATATGGGGTGTGATTTGGGTTATAGGGTCAGATAGGAGAATATAGGGTCAGATTATGGGGTTATAGGGTCAGATAGGGGAATATAGGGTCTGATTTGGGGTATATGGGGTCAGATTGGTGAATATAGGGTCAGATTATGGGGTTATAGGGTCACATTTGGGGGATATGGGGTCTGATTTGGGGTATATAGGGTCAGATAGAATATAGGGTCAGATCTGGGGTATATAGGGTCTCATTTGGGGTATGGGGTCAGATAGGGGAATATAGGGTCAGATTATGGGGTTATAGGGTCTCTTGGGGCATATAGGGTCAGATTTGGGGTCTTGGGGTCCCACCCTATTAATACCCTATTAATACCCTATTAACCCCATTACCCCCATTATCCAGGCTCACCCCGGTGAGATGGTGGGCGCATTGGCCGCCCAGTCCCTTGGTGAACCCGCCACCCAGATGACGCTGAACACGTTCCATTACGCCGGGGTGTCGGCCAAGAACGTCACCCTGGGGGTGCCCAGACTGAAAGAACTCATCAACATCTCCAAAAAACCCAAAACCCCGTCGCTCACCGTGTTCCTGCTGGGGCAGAGCGCAAGGGACGCAGAGAGAGCAAAGGTAATATAGGGTGGGGGTCTTATAGGGTCCTATGGGGGTCCTATGTCTTATGGTGGCCCTATGGGGGTCCTATGGGGGTCCTATGTCCTATGAGGGTCCTATGGGGGTCCTATGGGGGTCCTATGTCCTATGGTGGTCCTATGGTGGTCCTATAGTGGGTCCATGGGGGTCCTATGGGGGTCCTATGTCCTATGGGGGTCCTATGGAGGTCCTATGGG
>NW_015440877.1:0-1090 GCF_001577835.2 Coturnix japonica | reverse complement strand
TCCCTATGGGGTCCCTATGGGGTCTCTATGGGGTCAGGGGTCTCTATGGGGTCCCTATGGGGTCCCTATGGGGTCTCTATGGGGTCAGGGGTCTCTATGGGTCCCTATGGGGTCCCTATGGGGTCTCTATGGGTCCCTATAGGGTCCCTATGGGGTCTCTATGGGTCCCTATGGGGTCTCTATGGGTCCTTATGGGGTCTCTATGGGTCCCTATGGGGTCTCTATGGGTCTCTATGGGTCCCTATGGGGTCTCTATGGGTCCCTATAGGGTCCCTATGGGGTCTCTATGGGTCCCTATGGGGTCTCTATGGGTCCCTATGGGGTCTCTATGAGTCTCTATGGGTCCCTATGGGGTCTCTATGGGTCTCTATTGGTCCCTATGGGGTCTCTATGGGTCTCTATGGGTCCCTATGGGGTCTCTATGGGTCCCTATGGGGTCCCTATGGGGTCTCTATGGGTCCCTATAGGGTCCCTATGGGGTCTCTATGGGTCCCTATGGGGTCTCTATGGGTCTCTATGGGTCCCTATGGGGTCCCTATGGGGTCTCTATGGGTCCCTGTGGGGTCTCTATGGGTCCCTATAGGGTCCCTATGGGGTCTCTATGGGGTCTCTATGGGTCTCTATGGGTCTCTATGGGTCCCTATGGGGTCTCTATGGGTCCCTATGGGTCCCTATGGGGTCTCTATGGGTCCCTATAGGGTCCCTATGGGGTCTCTATGGGTCCCTATAGGGTCCCTATGGGGTCTCTATGGGTCTCTATGGGTCCCTATGGGGTCTCTATGGGTCCCTATAGGGTCCCTATCGGGTCTCTATGGGTCCCTATGGGGTCTCTATGGGTCCCTATGGGGTCCCTATGTGGTCTCTATGGGTCTCTATGGGTCCCTATGGGGTCTCTATGGGTCCCTATAGGGTCCCTATGGGGTCTCTATGTGTGGGAATACAAGAAAAGCTGTTCAGAGCAGCAGCTGTGGAGCAAGATAAACAGCATGGGAACCAAGGACACCTCTGCAAGGAGAAGAGTCTCACAGCTCTGATTGGATATGTGCCTGCATGGACAGTTGAAAAGTGTTTTGTAGAATGCTTTGTTGAC
>NW_015440876.1:0-1092 GCF_001577835.2 Coturnix japonica | reverse complement strand
AGGGAATGGGGGGGGGTGGAAATGGGGGTTTGGGGGCAGCATCTGGGGGTCTGAAGGGCTTGGGGGGCTGGAGAGAGATCCAGGGGCAATATTGGGTGGGCAAAGTGAGGCTCTGGGGGCCCCCAAATGGAGCCCACCCCAAACCCGCCCCATTACTCACGCTTCATCCTGTTCCACAGCTGCTGCCCCTTCTTGGGTTTGGGGCCGGGGCTCTCGGTGTAGGAGTGGGGGGGGTAGGCAGCAGTGGGGCTGGGCTGAGGGCCCCCCCCACCCCCTTGGGGCTGAGCCCCCCCCGTGCCCATGGGGTGAGGCTGGGGGGGCTGGGGGGGGGCGGCGCTGGGGGGCATTTGGGGCTGGGAGCTGTTGTAGGGGGCGGCATCGTCCAGACCCGGGACTGGAGGCTGCTGTGGGGGGGGGGGACACAAAATGGATCAGAAATGTGGGGAGGGGGCTGACGGGACCCCCCCAACTCACCCCATAGCGCTCACCTGGCTGAGGCCGCTCTGCTGCCCGGGGGTGGGGGGCTGCTGGGGGGCAGCCCCATAAGTGCCCGTGGTGCCATATGGGGCTGCAGCCCCGTACCCCGAATAGACGTTTTGCTGGGGGTCATAATGGGGGGAAAAACAACACGGTCAGCAACTGCGGGACCCCACAGGCACAATAAGGACCCCCTGATTCACCCCTACAAGACCCAGCCCCACAAGCTGCCCCATAACCGCCCCACGTGGGGGTCCCTGCCCCTATTGTGGGTTGAACACTCGGGGTCCACCCCCATCCTAAACCATAACATGGGGGCACAGCTCCAGCCATTGTGTGACCCCCCCCCATACAACGAAATGAGCCCCCAAACTCGCCCCAATTGCACTGAGCCCCCCCATAGGGTTGGGGTCCCCCCGTCCTGCCCCCCCCCCCGCTCACCATGGGGTAGTAGTAGTTGTAGGGGTAGGAGTAGCTGTAGGGCTGGTACCATTGGTAATAGGGCTGCTGCTGCTGCAGGGCTGTGGGGTCGCTCTGTGCTGAGGAATACTGCGGGGGGAGGAAGGTTCAATGGGGACCCACAGCAGCCCCCCCCAAACCCACCATAACCCCCCA
>NW_015440875.1:0-1092 GCF_001577835.2 Coturnix japonica | reverse complement strand
CCCCCTCCCCGGGTGCAGGCGTGGGGTGCACGGAGCGATCCTTCCAGCACGGAGCCGTCGGACACGGAGAGGCACCGAGGGCCAAGGAAACCTCGGGGAATGAGGGGTTCATCCAATGGATGATTCGGGGGGGCTGAGTGAGTCAGCCGCACAGGCTGTGGACCTTGATAGGGTTCAAGGCGCAGGAGCGGAGTTACTATCATCCGAGAGAGCAGGAAATGATGCTGCTCTACAGTGTATCCCTGTTTGGGATGTGCTACAAACTTGCCTTTACAAACATTGCTTGTCGTGGCATCTGCGGGTGTCGTTTATGGCTTTGCCGAAAGCGGCAGAGCCAAGGAATTCGAGCTCTAATAGCTTGGGGGAGAGTTTTCAGCTGCTCTCTGTTCCATCTCAGGAATGCGAAGGGGAGATAAAGGGAGAGAAGAAGGGGGAGGATGGTGTTGATTCTCTGGAGTCAGCACTTTTCAGTCACTGAGGGAAAAGCCTTGGAATCGTTGTTTGCAGAGGAGAGCGGTGATTTACCTGAGAGGCTGTTAAAAGAATTTCGGTGGCTTTCGGTGAACTGTCGGTTCTTTATCTCAGGCAGTTCAAATTCAGGCTGCGCAACAGCAGCGGGAGCTCGGTTCAGCAAAGCCCCTTAAAGATCCGGTGGACGATTAAGATCGGTGATGGCTAAAGTCCCTCCTGCCAAGCTGTATTGGACATGATACAGATGGAGCTCATCACCCCCTCTGATTGGCATAATGTGAGCAGGGCGGTCCCATCACCCCCCCTAATGGGAGTTGTTAGGACTGGCCCTATGTGGGTTCCAGTACGATATGTTCGGCCTCATCTCAAGGCAGAAACTAGTATCCAGCTTTCATAGTGACTGGGATTGTGTGCTTCTTACTTACTGGTATTGCTTTGTAACCTGTTATACTGCAAATTACAGCAGTGTGACATAGTGGGAGAATTTCCTGTGTTACCAATGCAGTCTCAAGAATTAGATTTATTGGGCATTATCCAGGTTGTTGTGTGCTTCTGTTCTATTAATAGATTGGGTGTGAATCAAATAGGATCTAATATTACCAATGCTGGAATCTATAGGAA
>NW_015440874.1:0-1092 GCF_001577835.2 Coturnix japonica | reverse complement strand
ACCCGGAAGTGAGGTCAGCAAACCCGGAAAGTGAGGTCAGCATAATCAGAAAGTGAGGTCGGCAAACCCGGAAGTGAGGTCACCAAACCCGGAAGTGAGGTCAGCAGACCGGGAAAGTGAGGACAGCAAACCCAGAAGTGACGTCACTAAACCTGGAAGTGAGGTCAGCATACTCGGAAAGTGAGGTCGGCAAACCCTGAGGTGAGGTCACCAAACCCGGAAGTGAGGTCAGCAGACCGGGAAAGGGAGGTCTGCTAACGAGGAAGTGAGGTCAGCAAACCCAAAAGTGAGGTCAGCATACTCGGAAAGTGAGGTCGGCAAACCCTGAGGTGAGGTCACCAAACCCGGAAGTGAGGTCAGCAAACCCGGAAGTGAGGTCAGCAAACACGGAAGTGATGTCACGATACCCAGAATTTAGGTCAGCAGACAAGGAAGTGAGGTCAGCAGACCAGGAAAGTGAGGTCAGCAAACCCGGAATTTGAGGTCTGCTAACCCGGAAGTGAGGTCAGCAAACCCGGAAGTGAGGTCAGCAAACCGAGGAAGTGAGGTCAGCATACTCAGAAAGTGAGTTCGGCAAACCTGGAAGTGAGGTCAGCAAACCCAGAATTGAGGTCAGCAGTCCCGGAAATTGAGGTCTGCTAACCCGGAAGTGAGGTCAGCAGACCCAGAAAGTGAGGTTTGCTAACCCGGAAGTGAGGTCAGCATTCCCGGAAGTGAGGTCAGCAAACCCGGAAAGTGAGGTCACCAAACCCGGAAGTGAGGTCAGCAGACCGGGAAAGTGAGGATAATAAACCCGGACGTGAGGTCAGCAAGCAGAGAAGTGACGTCACTAAACCCGGAAGTGAGGTCAGCAGACCTGGAATTTGAGAACTGCTAACCCGGAAGTGAGGTCAGCAAACACAAAAGTGAGGTCACCAAACCCGGATTTGAGGTCAGCAGACCCAGAAAATGAGGTCAGCATAATCAGAAAGTGAGGTCGGCAAACCCGGAAGTGAGGTCAGCAAACACGGAAGTGATGTCACTAAACCCAGAAGTGAGGTCAGCAGACCCGGAAGTGAGGTCTGCTAACCCGGAAGTGAGGTCAGCAAACCC
>NW_015440873.1:0-1093 GCF_001577835.2 Coturnix japonica | reverse complement strand
TCTATGGGGCTCTATGGGGTCTCTATGGGGTCCCTATGGGTCTCTATGGGGCAGCATCCGGGAACTGCACGACATGTTCGTGGACATGGCCATGCTGGTCGAGAGCCAGGTTAGGGGGCAGCTATGGGGCGCTATGGGGCTCTATGGGGCTCTATGGGTCTCTATGGGGTCCTATGGGGGTCTATGGGGTCCCTATGGGGGTCAGGTGGGCTCTATGGGGTCTCTATGGGGCTCTATGGGATCTGTGGGGTCTCTATGGGGGCTCTATGGGGTCCTATGGGGGCTCTATAGGTCTCTATGGGGTCCTATGGGGGTCTATGGGGTCCCTATGGGGTCCTATGGGGGTTCTATGGGGCTCTATGGGGCTCTATGTGGGTTCTATGGGGTCTGTGGGGCTCTATGGGGTCCCTATGGGGGCTCTGTGGGGCTCTATGGGGCTCTATGGGGTCCCTATGGGGGTCAGGAGGGCTCTATGGGGTCTCTATGGGGTCCTATGGGGCTCTATGGGGCTCTATGGGGTCCTATGGGGGTTCTATGGGGGTCTATGGGGTCTCTATGGGGGCTCTATGAGGCTCTATGGGATCTATGGGGTCCTATGGGGGTCTATGGGGGCTCTATGGGGTTCTATGGGGCTCTGTGGGGCTCTATGGGGTCCCTATGGGTCTCTATGGGGCAGCATCAAGGAGCTGCACGACATGTTTGTCGACATCGCCATGTTGGTGGAGAACCAGGTTAGGGGGCAGCTATGGGGCGCTATGGGGCTCTATGGGGTCCTATGGGGTCTCTATGGGGCTCTATGGGGTCCTATGGGGTCCTATGGGGGTTCTATGGGGCTCTATGGGGTCCTATGGGGTCCTATGGGGCTCTGTGGGGCTCTACGGAGTCTCTATGGGTCTCTATGGGGCGAGAGCCAGGTTAGGGGGCAGCTATGGGGCGCTTTGGGGCTCTATGGGGGTCTGTGGGGCTCTATGGGGTCCCTATGGGGTCCTATGGGGGCTCTATGGGGTCCTATGGGGGCTCTGTGGGGCTCTATGGGGTCCTATGAGGCTCTATGGGGTCCCTATGGGGTCTCTGTGGGGTTCTATGGGGCTCT
>NW_015440872.1:0-1094 GCF_001577835.2 Coturnix japonica | reverse complement strand
CTATGGGCTGGGTCCCTATGGGGCAGCTATGGGGTCCCTATGGGGCAGCTATGGGGCCCTATGGGGGCCCTATAGGGGCAGCTATGGGGTGGGGGACATATGGGGCATCCCTACGGGGTGGGGTCCCTATGGGGTCCCTATGGGGCAGCTATGGGGTGGGGGACATATGGGGTCCCTATGGGGTGGGGTCCCTATGGGGCAGCTATGGGGCCCTATGGGGTCCCTATGGGGCAGCTATGGGGTGGGGGACATATGGGGTCCCTATGGGGCAGCTGTGGGGTGGGGGCCCTATGGGATCCCTATGGGGTGGGGTCCCTATGGGGCAGCTATGGGGCAGCTATGGGGTCCCTATGGGGCAGCTATGGGGTGGGGTCCCTATGGGGCAGCTATGGGGTGGGGGACATATGGGGGCAGCTATGGGGTGGGGTCCCTATGGGGCAGCTATGGGGCCCTATGGGGCAGCTATGGGGTGGGGGACATATGGGGTCCCTATGGGGTGGGGGACATATGGGGTCCCTATGGGGCAGCCCTATGGAGTGGGGGCCATATGGGGCAGCTATGGGGTGGGGGCCCTATGGGGTCCCTATAGGGGCAGCTATGGTGTGGGGTCCCTATGGGGTCCCTATGGGGTGGGGTCCCTATGGGGCAGCTATGGGGTGGGGGCCTTATGGGTTTCCTATGGGGTTATCCTATGGGGTGGGGTCCCTATGGGGCATCCCTATGGAGTGGGGGACATATGGGGTCCCTATGGGGCAGCCCTATGGGGTGGGGTCCTTATGGGGCAGCCCTATGGGGTGGGGTCCCTATGGGGCAGCCCTATGGGGTGGGGGCCCTATGGGATCCCTATGGGGCAGCTATGGGGTGGGGGACATATGGGGTCCCTATGGGGCAGCACTATGGGGCTGGGGCCTCTATGGGGTCCCTATGGGGCAGCGCTATGGGGTGGGGTCCTTATGGGGTGGCCCTATAGGGATGTATGGGATGGGGTCCCTATGGGGTCCCTATAGGGTTACCCTATGGGGTGGGGTCCCTATGGGGGCAGCTATGGGGTGGGGGACATATGGGGTCCCTATGGGGCAGCTATGGGGTGGGGG
>NW_015440871.1:0-1101 GCF_001577835.2 Coturnix japonica | reverse complement strand
AGATGTAATCATCACGAGCAACAGATTTGAATGTGATCTTTAAAGATATCCTATGCCTCCCTGGGACACAGGCAACTCTCCACTTTTGCTTTTTGCAGACAAAGTTGCACTTCTGACCTTACAGCACTGTCTGATAGAGAACTCTGTTAACATTCATGAGTAACGATGAGTTGTATCTCCACAACGTTGTATCCCTGATGAGAGATTCTCTGGGAAGGTTTCTTTGAAGGGGCACCCGACAGTGATAAACTAGGGCAACATCCATTGGAACGTTCACACTGGTCCCATAAGCCTGTAGGACAGAGTGGACTGAAGTCTGAATCACCTTTCTTGGATCAACTATCATTTTCTTGGGATTGATTACCTCTTTCCTGTCTGGCTCTCTGTGAACATGCTGTAGTATGTTAATGCCTGGAACAGTGTTCCAAGTTGATATGTTGAACATGGGAGTGGATACGGTTGTTGGGAAGATATGGTTCTCAAAGAGGAAAACACCACTTCCTGGGTTCTGCTCCTGAAGGCTGCTCATCATTGTTTTCCAGTCCGAGTGCTTCAGGGGAAGAATTATTTCATCAGCATCATTAAGAACCACAAACCTGCTCCTCCACATGTTGCGGTATATACAGTCATTTAGAGCTGTGATTTGTCCATAGTAGCCAATGTGTGTTTCATCTTGCATGAAGCGCCATTTAGAAGAAACCTTGAGATATGAGTTTATTGGCCAGGGAATTACCTCTACAGTTCCTTCTTCCAAATAAAACTTCAGGACTTTCTCCATCATCTGGCTGCAGTTGTTCTTGTAGATCATCACTTTCTGTACCCCAAGGATCCTGTACATTTCCATACTCTGTATAAACTGTAAGACATTGTTGTAATTCCCAAACATGGTAGAGATGCACACTGTGAAGTCAACAGAGAAGGGCTCTGCTTTGCGATTTTTTATTTCAAACCTGGACAGCTGGTCAATATCTCCATCTGGAGACTGATGAATTGATACATGTGTCGGATCACAGTTTTGGGGTTCCAAGCAAACTATATCTGCTGCACCATAGGGGAATCCAAATCTGTCTGAGTGAACATCTATTTTTGCTTTTGATACAT
>NW_015440870.1:0-1103 GCF_001577835.2 Coturnix japonica | reverse complement strand
GGGTTATGGGGTCACAGGGTTATGGGGTCAGAGGGGGGTTATGGGGTCACAGGGTTATGGGGTCACAGGGTTATGGGGTCACGGGGTTATGGGGTCAGAGGTTATGGGGTCACAGGGTTATGGGGTCACAGGGTTATGGGGTCACAGGGTTATGGGGTCACAGGGTTATGGGGTCACAGGGTTATGGGGTGAGGAGGAGGGTTATGGGGTGAGAGGGGGGTTATGGGGTGAGGAGGGCTGTTATGGGGTGAGGATGGGTGTTAAGGGGTGAGGGGGGTTGTTGTGGGGTGAGGAGGGGGGTTATGGGGCTGAGGAGCATTATGGGGTCGAGGAGCTTTGCTATGGGGTTAAGGCTCATTGCTATGGGGTTAGGGATCATTGCTATGGGGTTAGGGATCATTATGGGGTTAAGGATCATTGTTGTGGGGTTAAGGCTCATTGCTATGGGGTTAAGGACCATTGCTATGGAGTTGAGGATCATTGTTATGGGGTTGAAGGAGCTTGGTTATGGGGTCGAGGAGCATTATGGGGTCAAGGAGCTTTGTTATGGGGTCAAGGAGCTTTGTTATGGGGTCAAGGAGCTTTGTTATGGGGCTGAGGTTTGTTATGGGGTTGAAGGATTTTTGTTATGGGGCTGAAGAGCATTATGGGGTCGAAGAGCTTTGCTATGGGGTTGAGAAGCATTATGGGGTTGCGAAGCTTTGTTATAGGATAGAGGAGCTTTGTTATGGGGTCGAGGAGCTTTGTTATGGGGTGAGTGGCATTATGGGGTCGAGGAGCTTTGTTATGGGGTTAAGGATAATTATGGGGTTTAATAAGCTTTGTTATGGGGTTAAGGATCACTATGGGGTTTAATAAGCTTTGTTATGGGGCTGAGGCCCTTTGCTATGGGGTTAAGGCCCCTTGCTATGGGGTTAAGGCCCCTTGCTATGGGGTTAAGGCCCTTTGCTATGGGGTTAAGGCCCCTTGCTATGGGGTTAAGGCCCCTTGCTATGGGGTTAAGGCCCCTTGCTATGGGGTTAAGGCCCTTTGCTATGGGGCTGAGGCCCCTTGCTATGGCGTTGAGGCCCCTTGCTATGGGGTTAAGGCCCTTTGCTATGGGG
>NW_015440869.1:0-1103 GCF_001577835.2 Coturnix japonica | reverse complement strand
CCCCCTTATCTCCCCCTTATCTCCCCCTTATCACCCCCCTAGTTCTGGAGATCCTGGAGTTGATCCAGCGCCGTGAGCTGGTTGCGGCAGATGAGCAGATCATCGCGTTGGAGGCCGAATGTGCCGCGCTGCCTTCATCCCCACCATCATCATCATCATCCTTATCACCACCCTTATCTCCACCCTTATCTCCATCCCCGTCCAGCCGCCAGGCCCGCGACGTGTCCCTCCTTTACGACGCGCTCTTATCTCAGTTATGGGCCGTGGTGGCCGAGTCGGTTCCGTTGGGTCGCCCGTCCCCGTTGCTCCGTTCCGTGGTTCAGGTTCTAGAGCAAGAAGAAGCCGCCGACGCCCGGACCCTCATAGGAACCCATGGGACCCCCATAGGAACTCACGGGACCCCCATAGGAGCCCACGGGACCCCCATAGGAACCCATGGGACCCCCATAGGATCCCACGGGACCCCCATAGGGACCCACGGGACCCCCATAGGATCCCATGGGACCCCCATAGGAACCCACGGGACCCCCATAGGAGCCCACGGGACCCCCATAGGGACCCACGGGACCCCCATAGGAACCCACGGGACCCCCATAGAATCCCACGGGACCCCCATAGGAACCCATGGGACCCCCATAGGATCCCACAGGACCCCCATAGGAACCCATGGGACCCCCATAGGAACCCACGGGACCCCCATAGGATCCCACAGGACCCCCATAGGGAGACCGCGGGGCTTACGGCGGCGCTGGGAGGAGGCTGTGGGGAGGGCGGCCCACGAGAGGTTGGGGCAGGTGGTTGTAGGGGGGGGTTTAGGGCCCAGGTTGGCGGCGTTGGCTGGGAGGGTTATAGGGGATTTGGGGTCGGTTCGGAGCCACGTGGCCCCGCTGTACCCGGCCCCATACGACGCATTTGGGGTCTATGCCAGGGGGTATCACCGGGCCCTGGCGCAGCACGTGGCCGCGCTGGCACAAAGAACAACCGCGGTGCCGGAGCTTTATCTGCTGCTGGACTGGAACTGCAACACATACCCCAGGTACCGGGATCCTATAGATCACTATGACCCCCATGGGACCCTATAGATCCCTATGACCCCCCTATGG
>NW_015440868.1:0-1104 GCF_001577835.2 Coturnix japonica | reverse complement strand
CTAACCCTTATATACCCTAACCCCTAACCCTTATATACCTTAACCCTAGCCCTTATATACCCTAACTCTACCTCTACCCCTACCCCTTATATACCCTAACCCTAATCTACCCTACCCCTAATCCTAACCCTTACATACCCTAACCCTTAAATACCCTAACCCCTATATACCCTAACCCTTATATACCTTAACCTTAACCCTAACCCTTATATACCCTACCCCTACCCCTAACCCTCATATACCCTAACCCCAATCTACTCCACCCCTACCCCTAACCCTAACCCTTATACACCCTAACCCTATCCCTTATATACCCTAACCCTAATCTACCCTACCCCTAATCCTAACCCTTATATACACCCTAACCCTTACATACCCTAACCCCTACATACCCTAACCCTTATATACCTTAACCTTAACCCTAACCCTTATATACCCTACCCCTACCCCTACCCCTACCCCTACCCCTTATATACCTTAACCCTAGCCCTTATATACCCTAACTCAACCTCTACCCCTACCCCTTATACACCCTAACCCCAATCTACCCTACCCCTACCCCTAATCCTACCCCTTATATACCCTAACCCTAATATACCCTAACCCTAACCCTTATATACCTTAACCCTAGCCCTTATATACCCTAACCCTAACCCTACCCCTTATACACCCTAACCCCAATCTACCCTACCCCTACCCCTACCCCTTATATACCCTGACCCTACCCCTACCCCTAACCCTTATATACCTTAACCCTAACCCTTATATACCCCAACCCTACCCCTTATATACCCTTATATACCCCAATGTACCCCACCCCTACCCCAACCCCTCCCTACCCCGTCCCCGCCGTTACCCAGGTGAGCGATGAACTCCTGCGAGATGTCCATCCATCGCAGCAGCTGCTGCAGGAACCCGTAAGCAAAGCGCTTCTCTATGGACGACGTGTCCAGCTCCATGTCCTTCAGCCCACTGCCATGGGGTGGGGGACAGGAATAACCCAAAATGGGCAGGAATAGACCCAAAATGAGCAGAAATAGACCCAAAATGGGCAGGAATAGACCCAAAATGAGCAGGAATAGACCCAAAATGAGCAGAAATAGA
>NW_015440867.1:0-1106 GCF_001577835.2 Coturnix japonica | reverse complement strand
CCCCCCCCCCAGGTTCTCCATAGGGTCATATAGGGCTCTATTAGATCTATGGGGCTCTATGGGTTCCTGTGGGGGTCTATGGGGTTCTATGGGGCTCTGTTGGGGTCTATTGGGATCTGTTGGGGTTTATGGGGCTCTATGGGGGTTTATTGGGGTCTATGGGGCTCTATGGGGGTCTATTGGGGTCTATGGGGCTCTATGGGGGTCAATCTATGGGGCTCTATGGGGCTCTATTGGGGTCTATGGGGCTCTATGGGGGTCAATGGGGCTCTATGGGGCTCTGTTGGGGTCTATGGGGGTCAATGGGGCTCTATGGGGGTCTATTGGGGTCTATGGGTCTCCATGGGGTCTCAATGGGTCTCTATGGGGCTCTATTGGATCTATGGGGCCCTATGGGGCTCTATGGGGTCCTGTGGGGGTCTACGGGGTCATATGGGTCCCTATGGGGTTCTATTGGGGTCTATGGGGCTCTATGGGGGTCTGTTGGGGTCTATGGGGCTCTATGGGGCTCTTGGGGTCCTGTGGGGGTCTATGGGGTCCTATGGGGCTCTATGGGGGTTTATTGGGGTCTATGGGGCTCTATGGGGGTCTATTGGGGTCTATGGGGCTCTATGGGGTCCTATGGGGGTCTATGGGGCTCTATGGGGTCTCTATGGGTCTCTATGGGGCTCTATTAGATCTATGGGGTCCTATGGGGCTCTATGGGGTCCTGTGGGGGTCTACGGGGTCATATGGGTCCCTATGGGGTTCTATGGGGCTCTATGGGGTCCTATGGGGCCCTATGGGGCTCTATGGTGCCCTATGGGGCCCTATGGGGCACAGACACATAACCCTGCCCCCCTTTTATATCCCCCCCCCCCAGGTTCTCCATAGGGTCCCAGCGTTGGACTCAGGTGTTGGCTGGGGGTCCTATGGGGAGCCCGGGACCCCCAAGTCGGGCCTTCCACGCGGCCGCCATGTTTCCCCCCAGCGGCCCCATGGTGATCCATGGGGGGCTCAGGGTGGGGGGCGGCGTGGGGGGGGACGCGTGGGAGCTGCAGCTCCATAGTCTGCAATGGAGGCAGCACCGGGTGAGTGGGGGGAGATGGGGGGAGGTATGGGGGGGG
>NW_015440866.1:0-1109 GCF_001577835.2 Coturnix japonica | reverse complement strand
CCCATAGGACCCCCATAGGACCCCCATAAGACATAGGACCCCCATAGGACCCCCATGGCCCCACTATAGGACCACTATGGGACCACCATAAGACCTAGGACCCCCATAGGACCCCTATAGGACCCTCAGAGGACATAGGACCCCCATAGGACCCCCATAGGGCCACCATAGACATAGGACCCCCATAGGACCCTATAAGACCCCCACCCTATATTACCTTTGCTCTCTCTGCGTCCCTTGCGCTCTGCCCCAGCAGGAACACGGTGAGCGACGGGGTTTTGGGTTTTTTGGAGATGTTGATGAGTTCTTTCAGTCTGGGCACCCCCAGGGTGACGTTCTTGGCCGACACCCCGGCGTAATGGAACGTGTTCAGCGTCATCTGGGTGGCGGGTTCACCAAGGGACTGGGCGGCCAATGCGCCCACCATCTCACCGGGGTGAGCCTGGATAATGGGGGTAATGGGGTTAATAGGGTATTAATAGGGTATTAATAGGGTGGGACCCCAAGACCCCAAATCTGACCCTATATGCCCCAAGAGACCCTATAACCCCATAATCTGACCCTATATTCCCCTATCTGACCCCATACCCCAAATGAGACCCTATATACCCCAGATCTGACCCTATATTCTATCTGACCCTATATACCCCAAATCAGACCCCATATCCCCCAAATGAGACCCTATAACCCCATAATCTGACCCTATATTCACCAATCTGACCCCATATACCCCAAATCAGACCCTATATTCCCCTATCTGACCCTATAACCCCATAATCTGACCCTATATTCTCCTATCTGACCCTATAACCCAAATCACACCCCATATACCCCCAATCTGACCCCATATCCCCATAATCAGACCCTATATCCATGAAATCAGACCCTATATACCCCAAATCTGACCCTATATCCCCATAATCTGACCCTACATTCCCCTATCTGACCCTATATACCCCCAATCTGACCCCATATACCCCATATACCCCTATCTGACCCCATATACCCCAAATCAGACTCTATAACCCCATAATCTGACCCTATATTCCCCTGACCCCATATACCCTCATATACCCCAAATCAGACCCCATATACCCCAAATGAGACCC
>NW_015440865.1:0-1114 GCF_001577835.2 Coturnix japonica | reverse complement strand
TTCTTTCTTTCTTTCTTTCTTTCTTTCTTTCTTTCTTTCTTTCTTTCTTTCTTTCTTTCTTTCTTTCTTTCTTTCTTTCTTTCTTTCTCTTTCTGTTTAATTGAGTAATAGTTATTAGAAAATGCAACTGACACATATAACTTTTAATTCTAAATCCAAAACACTTTGAAAAACCTGCATGCATTGCAACCTTACAAACTCCAGAGAGAAGCATGCATAAGCATCCAAAAAAAAAGCACAAATTTGGAATTGGGAAGACAGTAGGCATTTGAACTTGCTTTGAAAAATTAAGCATCACGTATGATTGGAAAAGTATTTTATGAACAGTGTCACTGCACTTTTTTCCCATGCAAGCCTAAGTGTAACAAAGAAACTCTTAGAACTAGCTGGCAATATATTGTTTAAAGCAGAATACACAGGCCTCTCTTCATTTTTAAGCACTTTTTGAGAAGATATCTCTGGTAAGAGCTAAAAATATGTTTAAGCAGGCATTCAAGTAGAAGTCCTTAAGAAGACGACCCAGTCTGGAGTACTGTGTCCAGGCCTGGGACTTCCAGCACAAGAAAGATGCAGAGCTCTTGAAACATGTCCAGAAGAGGACCACTAAGATGATCAAAGAGCTGGAGCACCACACCTATTAGGAAAGATTGAGGGAACTGGGCTTGTTTAGCTTGGAGAAGAGAAGGCTCCAGAGAGACCTCACTGTGGTCTTTCAATACTTGAAGGAAGCGTATAAAATAAAGGAGAATGGCTGTTTACATGTGTGGGTAGTGATAGGACAATAGTGATAGTTTTTCACTCTGAGGGTAGAGTTGCACTGGAACAGGCTACCCAGAGAGGTTGTGTGTGTCATATGCCTCTTTGCTGGCGACATTCAAGGCCAGGCTGGATGTGGCTCTGCGCAGCCTGGTGTAGTGACTCATGTCCTGGCCAGAGGTGGGAGGGTTGAAACAAGATGATCATTGTGGTCCTTTTCAACCCAGGCCATTCTACGATTCCATGATTAAACCTCACTGAAGTCAGGCTTTTGTCTTCCATCAACCAAGAAATCCTCATACAAACAAAAAGCCTCCTGATTTGAAAAAATAAGGGATGCTAGAATAAATAAGGAATT
>NW_015440864.1:0-1120 GCF_001577835.2 Coturnix japonica | reverse complement strand
GGACACATAGGGACCCATAGAGACCCATAGGGACACATAGGGACCCATAGAGACCCATAGACACCCCTTAGAGCCCCATAGAGACCCATAGACACCCCATAGTGACCCATAGGGACCCATAGGGACACATAGAGACCCATAGGGACACATAGAGACACATAGGAACCCATAGAGACCCCATAGTGCCCCATAGAGCCCCATAGACACCCCTTAGAGACCCATAGAGACCCCATAGTGCCCCATAGAGACCCATAGACACCCCTTAGAGACCCATAGAGACCCCATAGTGCCCCATAGAGACCCATAGGGACCCATAGAGACCCATAGGGACCCATAAAGACCCACAGAGACCCCATAGAGAACCATAGAGACCCATAGAGAGTCATTGGGACCCATAGGGACCCATAGAGACTCATAGAGACCCCATAGAGACACATAGGGACCCATAGAGAGTCATTGGGACCCATAGGGACCCATAGAGACACATAGAGATACATAGAGACTCATAGGGACCCCATAGGGACACATAGAGACCCATAGGGACACATAGGGACGCATAGGGGGACATAGAGACACATAGGGACACATAGGGACCCCATAGGGACCCATAGGGACCCATAGGGACACATAGCGACCCATGGAGACCCATAGAGACCCATAGGGACCCATAGGGATCCATAGAGACCCATAAGGACCCATAGGGACCCATAGAGACACATAGGGAGACATAGGGACACATAGGGGGACATAGAGACACATAGGGACCCATAGATACAACATACAGCCCTATAGGGACCCATAGGGACACATAGAGACCCATAGGGACCCATAGGGACCCCATAGGGACACATAGGGACACATAGGGGCCCAGGTCCAACGCCAGGATCGATATCACACACCTCTATGAGCATCCGGAGGGTGAGACAGGAAACGTAGGGGGACATTGAGACCCATAGAAACCCCATAGGGACCCATAGAGACCCCATAGTGCCCCATAGAGCCCCACAGAGCCCCATTCTGACCCCATTTCCCCCCATATCCCCCCATACTGACCCCATATCTCCCCATAGACACCCCATAGAGCCCCATAGACCCCATATCTCCCCACTCTGACCCCATA
>NW_015440863.1:0-1121 GCF_001577835.2 Coturnix japonica | reverse complement strand
TCTATGGGGCTCTATGGGGCTCTATGGGGTGGTTATGGGGCTCTATGGGGTGGTTATGGGGTCCTATGGGGCTCTATGGGGTGGTTATGGGGTCTATGGGTCACAATAGGGTGGTTATGGGGTCCTATGGGGTGGTTATGGGGCAGTTATGGGGCTCTATGGGGCAGTTATGGGGCTCTATGGGGTGGTTATGGGGCTCTATGGGGTGGTTATGGGGCTCTATGGGGCGCTATGGGGCTCTATGGGGTGGTTATGGGGCTCTATGGGGTGGTTATGGGGCTCTATGGGGTGGCTATGGGGCTCTATGTGGCCCTTCTCCCATTGGCTCACTGTCCCTTCAATCTCCCCTCCTCTCATCCCTATTGGTCCGTTCCCTTTGGCCCCGCCCCCCAGGCCGCCTGCTGTCCGGTGATAATGGCGGCCGCATCCACCAATGGGAACCGAGGGAGGGCGGGACCTGGGACGTGAAGCCCCGCCCCTTCCGGGGTCACACGGCCGCCGTGGAGGACGTCCAATGGGCGCCAAGGGAGGCGCCGGTAAGGGGCGGGGCTATGCAAATGAGGCGGGGTTACAGCCAATGGGGCGGGGATACAGCAATGGGGGCGGGGTTTAAAGGCATTGTGGGCGGCGCTTTATCAATAAGGGCGGGGCTATGCAAATAGAGGCTGGGGTGCAGCCAATGGGGCGGGGCTACGGACAAAGGGGGCGGAGCTACGGACTAAGGGGGTGGGGCTATGCAAATGGAAGCAAGGCTACAGCCAATGGGGTGGGGGTACAGCAATAAGGGCGGGGCTATGGCCAAGGGGGTGTGGCTATGCAAATGAAAACGGGGCTGCAGCCAATGGGGAGGGAGGGCTAAGGCAAAAGGGGAATGGCTATGCAAATGTGTGTGTGAGGGGGTTGTTCTGAATAGTGGGCGGGGCTATGCAAATGGAAACTGGTCTGCAGCCAATGGGGTGGGCGCGCAAAAAGGGGGTGGGGCTATGCAAATGTTGGCGTCAATAGTGGGCGTGACTATGCAAATGTGTCTGGGCGGTGGGCGTGACTATGCAAATGTATGATGGTGGGCGGGGCTATGCAAATGCGGCAGGGTTACGGCCAATTGGGTTGGGGATGATGCA
>NW_015440862.1:0-1124 GCF_001577835.2 Coturnix japonica | reverse complement strand
ACCACACCACATCGCTAATCACAGAATGACCCAGGTTGGAAGGGACCTCAAGGATCATGTAGTTCCAACCCCCCTACCTGGCAGGGCCACCAAACTTCCATGTTTACTAGATCAGGTTGCCCAGGGCCCCATCCAACCTGGCCTTGAACACCTCCAAGGACGGGGCATCCACAACCTCCCTGGGCAGCCTGTTCCAGTACCTCACCACTCTCCTAGTAAAGAACTTTCCACTAACATCCAACCTAAATCTTCCCTCTTTCAGCTTAAAACCATTTCCCCTTGTCTTGCTATTATCAGCCCTTTCAAAGAGTTTACTTCCCTCTTGATTATGGGTACCCTTCAGGTACTGAAAGGCTGCAGTGAGGTCACACCACAGCCTTCTTTTCTCCAGGCTGAACAAGCCCAGCTCCCTCAGCCTGTCCTCATAGGGGAGGTGCTCCAGCCCCCTGACCATCCTCGTGGCCCTCCTCTGGACCCTCTCCAACAGCTCTATGTCTTTCTTGTACTGAGGGCTCCACACCTGGACACAGTACTCCAGATGGAGCCTCACAGGAGCAGAGTAGAGAGGGACAATCACCTCCCTATCCCTGCTGACCACCCTCTCCTGATGGAGCCCAGGATACCATTTGTTTTCTGAGCTGCAAAAGCACACTGCTGGCTCACGTTAAAATTCTCATCTATCAGGATCCCCAGGTCCTTCTCTGCTCTCAAGGAACACTCCTCCCAGTCTGTACAGGTGCCTGAGGTTCTTCCGTCCCAATTGCAAAACCTAACACTTTGCCATGTTGAACCTCATTAGGTTCAGCCAAGCCCACCTTTCAAGCCTGTCAAGGTCCCTCTGAATGGCATCCCTTCCTTCCTCTGTGTCAACTGCACCACTCAGCTTGGTGTCATCAGCAAACTTGCTGAGGGTGCACTCAATTCCATCATCAGTGTCTTTGGAAAAGATTTTAAAGAGCACCAGTCTCAAGACAGATCCCTGGGGGACACCGCTCATTACTGGCCTCCACCTGGACACAGAGACATTGTACTCTCAAGGACTTTCTCCTGAATCCAGTTTTCACCAATTATTATTCTTTTCATGGAGTGGGTAATTGATTTTCAAAATAGATATCAATCATCTG
>NW_015440861.1:0-1126 GCF_001577835.2 Coturnix japonica | reverse complement strand
AAAGGTGTATGTTTGGTGGCCCTGCCAGGCAGGGGGGTTGGAACTACATGATCCTTGAGGTCCCTTCCAACCCGGGTCATTCTGTGATTCTGTAATCTTGGTGATCTTTGCCAACCAAGTGTACAAGTCCATCATTTCAATGCAGGCTCTGTGTCTGTCTCAGGAAGGTGAGCCAGGTACCTCTCCTGCTCCCTCAGGTCTCCCTTCAGCTGCTCTGCTCTGGGCTGAGCAAACCCAGAGGCTCCAGCTGCTTCTTATGCATCTCCCCCTCCAGACCCTTCCCCATCTTTGTAGCCCTCCTTTGGACATTCTCTGATAGTTTTATGTCCTTCTGATGTTGTTGCACACATGGTACTGGAGGTTAGGCCACACAACACAAAGCTCAAGTATTAAAGACTTTTGTGCCACTTTAACTGCATCTCTTCATATGTCTGTACTTGATTAAAGAAAAATAATCACATACTTAAACATTCTCATCATCATTCTCCTGGCA
Source organism: Coturnix japonica (assembly GCF_001577835.2). NCBI lineage: Eukaryota > Metazoa > Chordata > Aves > Galliformes > Phasianidae > Coturnix > Coturnix japonica. Next base: position 633 of record NW_015440861.1, on the reverse strand, counting down.
AACTCACATCTTGACTCACAGTGAATGCAGCTGCACAGCCTGAGTATTACTTACACTGGGTTCTTCCAAAGACAAAACACAAATCCCATCAGCCTAAAGATGGAAATCTTTAAGCTTACATGTTCTTGTACCTCTGAAACATGTACTGAGGCCATTTTACTGTTTGTGGGCTTTCTGTTAGAACTGGACGTATGCCTTTGGAAAGCTGATGTGGCTTTTAGGTGGAAATTCATCGTAGATGATGTCAAAGGGTTTGGGGGCAGTTCAGGAGCTACAGGTCAAATAAGGCAAAGGGACATGAGGTACATTTCTGAGCTCTGAACTCCCCCCACACCCAGCTGGATATCAACCAGCATTAGGTTACCCAGGCTTTGGCCTCAGTGAGTTTTGGGATATGAATCTCCAAAGCCTTGTAATTAAATGTGCAGCTGAGTGATCTCCCAGGTTTAAGGCTCACCGTGTAGGGATGAGCAGATTTCTGTTTAACCTGGAGGAATCACAGAATCACACAGAATCACAGAATTACCTGGGTTGGAAGGAACCTCAAGGATCATGTAGTTCCAACCCCCCTGCCTGGCAGGGCCACCAAACATACACCTTTACTAGATCAGGTTGCCCAGGGCCCCGTCCAAC
>NW_015440860.1:0-1126 GCF_001577835.2 Coturnix japonica | reverse complement strand
ATAGGGTGGGGTTATGGGGTGGGTTATAGGGTGGGGTTATGGGGTGGGTTATGGGGCCAACAGCCCCCCGCCCCGTAACTAACATTCCTCTCCCTATATCAGATCCCAGCTCCGGAACCAGGAAGGTAATGGGGTCAATGGGGTTTTGGGGTCCCCTTTATGGGGTCTCAATGGGGTTTGGGGTCTCAATGGGGTTTGGGGTCCCAATGGGGCTTGGGGTCTCAATGGGGTTCTATGGGGTTCCCCTTTTAGGGTCTCAATAGGGTTTGGGGTCCCCTTATGGGGTCTCAGTGGGGTTTGGGGTCCTAATGGGGTTTGGGGTCCCCCTTTTGGGGTCTTAATGGGGTTTGGGGTCTCAATGGGGTTTGGGGTCTTAATGGGGTTTGGGGTCCTCCTTATAGGGTCTCAATGGGGTTCTATGGGGTCCCCCTTATGGGGTCCCAATGGGGTTTGGGATCTCAGTGGGGTTTGGGGTCCCCTTTATGGGGTCTTAATGGGGTTTGGGGTCCCCCTTATAGGGTCTCTATGGGGTTTGGGGTCTCAATGGGGTTTGGGGTCTTAATGGGGTTTGGGGTCTCAATGGGGTTCTATGGGGTCCCCCTTATGGGGTCTCAATGGGGTTTGGGGTCCCAATGGGGTTTGGGGTCTCAATGGGGTTTGGGGTCCCCCTTTAGGGTCTCAATGGGGTTTGGGGTCTCAATGGGGTTCTATGGGGTCCCCCTTATGGGGTCTCAATGGGGTTTTCTATGGGGTCTCAATGTGGTTCTATGGGGTCTCACTGTGTTTCTATGGGGTCTCAATGGGGTTTTCTATGGGGTCTCAATGGGGTTTGGGGTCTCAATGGGGTTTGGGGTCCCCCTTTTAGGGTCCCAATGGGGTTTGGGGTCTCAATGGGGTATTAGGTTCCCCCTTATGGGGTCTCACTGTGGTTCTATGGGGTCTCAATGGGGTTTTCTATGGGGTCTCAATGGGGTTTTCTATGGGGTCTCAATGGGGTTTGGGGTCTCAATGGGGTTTGGGGTCTCAATGGGGTTTTCTATGGGGTCTCAATGGGGTTTGGGGTCTCAATGGGGTTTGGGGTCTCTATGGGGTTTTCTATGGGGTCTCAATGGGGTTTGGGGTCTCA
>NW_015440859.1:0-1131 GCF_001577835.2 Coturnix japonica | reverse complement strand
TTTAGGTTCTGGTTTAGGTTCTGGTTCTGGTTTAGGTCCAGGTCCAGGTTCTGGTTCAGGTCTGGGTTTAGGTTTGGGTTTGGGTTCAGGTTCTGGTTCTGGTTCTGGACTCCCCATAATGGAGCTGCACCACCTGCAACACAACGGGGTCAAGGCTCTGGGTCTGGTTCTGGTTCGGGTTCTGGTTTGGGTTTAGGTTCTGGTTCCCCCCCCATAGGGTTTTAGTGTGGTCGGGGTCTGGTTCTGGTTCTGGTTTAGGTTCTGGTTCAGGTTCTGGTTCTGGTTTAGGTTCTGTTTCTGTTTCTGGTTCTGGTTCAGGTTCTGGGTTTATGTTCTGGTTCTGGTTTAAGTTTGGGTTTAGGTTTAGGTTCTGGGTTTAGGTTCTGTTTCTGGTTTAGGTCCAGGTCCAGGTTCTGGTTCAGGTCTGGGTTTAGGTTTAGGTTTGGGTTCAGGTTCTGGTTCTGGTTCTGGACTCCCCATAATGGAGCTGAACCACCTGGAACATACAGGGTCCAATGGGGGCAGGGTCTGGTTCTGGTTCTGGTTCTGGTTCTGGTTTAGGTTCTGGTTCCCTCCCCATAGGGTTTTAGTGTGGTCAGGGTCTGGTTCTGGACTCCCCATAACAGAGCTGGACCACCTGGAACATAACGGGGTAAAGGTTCTGGTTCTGGTTCTGGTTCTGGTTCGGGTTTGGGTTTAGGTTCTGGTTCCCCCCCCATAGGGTTTTAGTGTGGTCAGGGTCTGGTTCAGGTTCTGGTTCTGGACTCCCCATAATGGAGCTGGACCACCTGGAACATAAAGGGTCCAATGGGGGCAGGTTCTGGTTCTGGTTCTGGTTCCCACCCCATAGCGTTTTAGTGTGGTCAGGTTCTGGGTTTAGGTTTAGGTTCTGGTTTAGGTTCTGGTTCTGGTTTAGGTTCTGGTTTATGTTCTGGTTCTGGTTTAGGTTCTGATTCTGGTTTAGGTCCAGGTCCAGGCTCTGGTTCAGGTCTGGGTTTAGGTTTGGGTTCAGGTTCTGGTTCTGGTTCTGGACTCCCCATAACGGAGCTGCACCACCTGCAACACAACGGGGTCAAGGCTCTGGGTCTGGTTCTGGTTCGGGTTCTGGTTTGGGTTTAGGTTCTGGTTCCC
>NW_015440858.1:0-1132 GCF_001577835.2 Coturnix japonica | reverse complement strand
TTATTTTTATTTTTATTTTTATTTTTATTTTTATTTTTATTTTTATTTTTATTTTTATTTTTATTTTTATTTTTATTTTTATTTTTATTTTTTTTATTTTTATTTTCCTTTAACTCAGAGGTATCCTCTTAGCAGAAAAGATGTAAGAACGATGTCTTTTGTCAGAAAGTTTTCTTATTGTCTTGTATCACCTAGAAAATCTGACACATATCTTAGTTAATCTTGCAGTCTCCCCAGATATGATAGAGCTAGAAATGATCTCCTCCTGTATTGTACCATGAAGAGGTCTCCTCATTCCCTCAAAAAGAAGCTTACAAAGACTACTCATCATTTGCAAGAAAACTGAGCTGTTGTTTTATTCTAAGTAAGCCTAAGTAACCTGTAGGGAGAATTTTGAGTCTTAATCTAAAACCAAAAATTGAAACTAAATAGCTGTGCATTATGGCTTAGGTAGAAAATATATATTTGCTTCTGTCCTGAATATCTATTCATCATTAATTAAAAGCAAGTTTTGGAATTTCAATAACTTGTAGCATTAATGATGCTTAAAGGAGATCAGCTCACCCACCAATTCTCAAGGTAGGAAGACAGCAATAAGTAGTACATCTTCCCATTTTTTTCTGTGATCACCAAGTTATAATGAAAAAATGGTAATCATTCTCATGGGTTGCTACCTTGCATTTTGTGTCAGTAACCACCTAGAAAGAGGAGGATGTCCAGTGAAGGAATTTCACGTTTTTCATTCATGGTAATAGTAATAGTAATAGTAATAGTCTCGTGAGGGTTGGAAGGGACTTTAGAGATCTTCGAGTCAAACTCCCGGGATATGAGCTTCTGTGCTGCAGAGCGGCACTTCTACAACTTGCACCACAGGGGGGATTCGAACCCCGGGCCCTGCTATTGCAAGGCGGCATTCCTACCACTTGCGCCACCGGGGCACACACACCGGGTATCCCATTTGATTAGATTCCATTTCCTTGATATGCAAAATTCTCCAACTAGATTATTTTTCAAAGCAGTGATTTGTATGGAGATCCAGAAAATAAATAAAATAAAATAAAATAAAATAAAATAAAATAAAATAAAATAAAATAAAATAAAATAAAATAAAATAAAATAAAATAAAATAAAA
>NW_015440857.1:0-1134 GCF_001577835.2 Coturnix japonica | reverse complement strand
GGGGCTGTCCCTGAGGTGAAGGCCTCAGTGCGGCCTTAGCTGACCTTTGTGTGGCACATCTGGCTGTGTTATCGTCCTTTGAGCTCCTGAGTACGTTCAAATCGGCTTTGTGGCCATTTTAATTTGATTTTTTTTTGATTGAGGGCGCTGATAGCGGCCTGACAGGGCTGCAATAGGGCCTGGAAGAGGAAGGGTTAAACCTCCCCCAACATGGCGGCGCCCAAAAGACTACAATTCCCGTCGATCCCAGCGTCACGAGTCAGGTGATCGCTCCGAGCCAATAGGGAGCGGCGGAAGGCTGATATATCCCTCCTCCCGGAAGTAGGCCCTCTTTCCGCCGGGCGGCGCGGTTCAAGATGGCGGTGCAGATCTCCAAGAAGCGCAAGGTAAAGGCGGCCTTATTCCGCTTTGCGGTCACGGTGCAGCTCCATATCGGTGGGGACGCGCTGGAGGCGGCTCCGGAGCTCATCGGGGTGGGATGACGGAGGGGGGATGGAGGCGGATGGAGAAGGATGGAGGCGGATACAACTTTGAGGCCCAGTGGGGAACATGGCGGCGGCGGGAGCGTGTGGCGGTGCCAGGCCTGGCCCGCAGGGAACGGATGGAGTGTGGGGCCTACACGGGGCTCGGAGCTGCTGTGCGCTGTGCTGAGGGGCTGGAACGTGGTTTTACGGTGTTTTATAACGTGGAATTGGGGTTTAAAGACGCTGTGTTGGTGTGCACAGGGTGCGGGTTGTGGTTGGATTGTCATGGTGTCATTAGAATGATCGGAAGGAACCTTAAAAAGCTCCCAGCCCAGCCCCAATTGCTGCTATAAGTTGGTTGTCCCCCACCAGACCGAGCTGCCCAGCTCCCCATCCAGGCTGGTCTCTAAAGCCTCCAGCTGTGGGGAACCCTCAGCCTCTATGGGAAGCAGTGCCAGCATCTTGACCTCACTGCAGCCTTTCAATACCTGAAGGGAACTTACTCCCATGAGGGGAGTAAACTCTTGGAAAGGGCTGATAATAGCAGGACATGGGGAAATAGACCCCATAGATCCCCATAGATCAGGTTGCCCAGGGCCCCGTCCAACCTGGCCTTGAACACCTCCAAGGACGGGGCATCCACAACCTCCCTGGGCAGCCTGTTCCAGGG
>NW_015440856.1:0-1136 GCF_001577835.2 Coturnix japonica | reverse complement strand
GGTTATAGGGTCTCATTTGGGGGATATGGGGTCTGATTTGGGGTATATGGGGGTATATGGGGTCAGGGGAATATAGGGTCAGATTATGGGGTTATGGGGTCAGATAGGCATATATAGGGTCAGATATGGGGTATATAGGATCAGATAGGGGTATATAGGGTCAGATAGGGTATATGTGATCCTATTAACCCCATTGTATCCAGGCTCACCCCGGTGAGATGGTGGGTGCGTTGGGGTATATGGGGTCAGATAGGGGTATATGGGGGATATGGGGTCAGATTATGGGGATATGGGGTCAGATAGGGGGATATGGGTCAGATTATGGGGGTATAGGGTCTGATTTGGGGTATATAGGGTCAGATAGGGGAATATAGGATCAGATTATGGGGGTATGGGGTCTGATTGGGGGTATATGGGGTATATGGGGTCAGATATGGGGGTATGGGGTCTCATTAGGGGTATATGGGGTCAGATAGAGGAATACAGGGTCAGATATGGGGTATATGGGGGTATATAGGGTCAGATTATGAGGATATGGGGTCAGATAGGGGATATATGTGATCCCTATTACCCCCATTAAATCCAGGCTCACCCCGGTGAGATGGTGGGCGCATTGGGGTATATAGGGTCAGATAGGGGATATATGTGACCCTATTACCCCCATTATCCAGGCTCACCCCGGTGAGATGGTGGGTGCGTTGGGGTATATAGGGTCAGATAGGGGTCTATAGGATCAGATAGGGGTATATAGGGTCAGATAGGGGTATATAGGGTCAGATAGGGTATATGTGATCCTATTAACCCCATTAACCCCATTGATTCCAGGCTCACCCTGGTGAGATGGTGGGTGTGTTGGGGTATATAGGGTCAGATAGGGTATATGTGATCCTATTACCCCCATTATCCAGGCTCACCCCGGTGAGATGGTGGGCGCGTTGGGGAGATATGGGGTCAGATTATGGGGTTATAGGGTCTCATTTGGGGGATATGGGGTCTGATTTGGGGTATATGGGGTCAGATAGGGGTATATAGGGTCAGATAGGGGTATATAGGGTCAGATAGGTGACTATGTGATCCTATTAACCCCATTACCCCCATTATCCAGGCTCACCCCGGTGAGATGGTGGGTGCGTTGG
>NW_015440855.1:0-1136 GCF_001577835.2 Coturnix japonica | reverse complement strand
ATAGATGTGGAGTTTGTGGAGGTTCTGACTGAGGGGCTGGGACCCGTCCTGCTCGTCAGGGGGGGGGAACAGGCCGGGACGGACCAGTAACGACCGGTATAAACCAGTATGGACCAGTATGGACCAGTATGGACCTGTATGGACCAGTAACGACAAGTATGGACCAGTATGAACCAGTATGGACCAGTATGGACCAGTAACAACCAGTAACAACCAGTATGGACCAGTATGGACCGGTATGGACCAGTATGGACCAGTATGAACCAGTAACGACCAGTAACAACCAGTAACAACCAGTAACAACCAGTACGGACCAGTATGGACCAGTATGAAGCAGTAACGACCGGTATGAACCAGTACGGACCAGTAACAACCAGTAACAACCAGTAACAACCAGTACGGACCAGTATGGACCAGTACGGACCAGTATGAACCAGTATGAACCAGTAACAACCAGTATGAACCAGTATGAACCATTACGGACCAGTAACAACCGGTAACAACCAGTACGGACCGGTATGGACCAGTATGAACCAGTATGGACCAGTATGGACCAGTATGGACCAGTATGAACCTGTATGAACCAGTAACAACCAGTAACGACCGGTATGAACCAGTAACCACCAGTAACCACCAGTAACGACCAGTATGAACCAGTAACAACCAGTAACAACCAGTACGGACCAGTATGGACCAGTATGAACCAGTATGAACCAGTACGGACCAGTACGGACCAGTATGGACCAGTAACAACCAGTACAGACCAGTAACGACCAGTAACAACCAGTAACGACCAGTAACAACCAGTAACAACCAGTAACGACCAGTACGGACCAGTATGGACCAGTATGGACCAGTAACAACCAGTAACAACCAGTATGAACCAGTATGGACCAGTAACGACCAGTAACGACCAGTACAGACCAGTAACAACCAGTACGGACCAGTATGGACCAGTATGAACCAGTACAGCCCAATATGGACCAGTATGAAGCCCTATGGAGCCCTATGGAGCCCTATGGAGCCCTATGGAGCCCTATGGAGCCCTATGGAGCCCTATGGAGCCCTATGGAGCCCTATGGGCTGGATGGGGGCCCAGCTCCCCGTACGACCCCATTAAACTCTTACCAACCCCA
>NW_015440854.1:0-1137 GCF_001577835.2 Coturnix japonica | reverse complement strand
GTTCTAATTGATTAGACTTTTGCTTAACAAACACATTTTTAAAAGCATCTTGAAAGATAAGGCAGTTGGTATTGAACAACTTGGGTTTATCATCCAAAAATCAAGTGTGTTTCTTTCAAGTTGTATAGTTTTCTTCTATGACAAATATACACATTAGCAGACTGAATAAATGAAAGAAATGTATTTTTCTTCTGTATCACAGAATGACCCGGGTTGGAAGGGACCTCAAGGATCATGTAGTTCCAACCCCCCTGCCTGGCAGGGCCACCAAACATACACCTTTACTAGATCAGGTTGCCCAGGGCCCCGTCCAACCTGGTCTTGAACACCTCCAAGGACGGGGCATCCACAACCTCCCTGGGCAGGCACTCTCTGTAAAGAAACTAGTTATCCAATCTAAACCTTCCCTCCCTGAGCCTAAAACCATTCCCCCTTATCCACTATCTACCGCAGTGAAGCAGGAGCGCTGCTATTCTGGGGGCAGATAGCACACACTTAGGGTACATTAATCGACACGTATTGATAGAGATAAAAGACTTTGCATCTCCAATTTAAAGGGGACGGGCTGTACCACACTGTGGGCCGAGGCAGATATGAGACATACAGGCCGCACAACGGAGCTGAGGGGCCCGACCCCCCCCCCACCTTAGGCCTAAGCCCCTCTAAGGGCAGCAACCCGCGGTTGAAGACCTTCTTTCACCCCACCCACCTCTAGGCCTTCCCTCCCAGCACCCTCAAGGACACGAAGCAGGTTCCCCGTGCTGTGTGTGCCGATCAGGGCCCACAACCCGCTGCTCACCCGTCACCGCGCCGCCGCCATGAGCCGGCCGCTGAGGCAACCGGGAACCAGCTCCACTCACGGCCTCTGCGACTGCGCGCTGCCGCCGTTAGAGCGCCCCCTAGCGGCTGGAGGTGTGAGAAGCACCCTTCGCCTCCATCTTCCCCTCCCAGTTTCGGCCCACTGTACACCAGTATGATGGTGTTCGGCCAGTGGAGCCCTCAGTACAAAAAAGACATGGAGATTTTAGAAAGGGTCCAGAGGAGGGACACGAAGATGATCAGGGGGCTGGAGCACCTCCCCTGTGAGGACAGGCTGAGGGAGTTGGGTTTGTTCAGCCTAGAGAAGAGAAGGTTGCG
>NW_015440853.1:0-1138 GCF_001577835.2 Coturnix japonica | reverse complement strand
CAATGGGGGTCAATGGGGGGCAATGGGGGGCAATGGAAGTCAATGGAAGTCAATGGGGGGCAATGGGGGGCAATGGGAGTCAATGGGGGGCAATGGAAGTCAATGGAAGTCAATGGGGGGCAATGGAAGTCAATGGGGGTCAATGGGGGTCAATGGGGGTCAATGGGGGTCAATGGGGGTCAATGGGGGTCAATGGGGGTCAATGGATGTCAATGTGGGGCAATGGAAGTCAATGGGGTTCAATGGAAGTCAATGGGGGGGTTAATGGTTGTCAATGGAAGTCAATGGGGGTCAATGGGGGGCAATGTGGGGCAATGTGGGGCAATGGGAGTCAATGGGGGGCAATGTGGGGCAATGGAAGTCAATGGGGGGCAATGGGGGGCAATGGGGGGAGATGGGGGGCAATGGAAGTCAATGGAGGTCAATGGGGGTCAATGGAAGTCAATGGGGGTCAATGGAAGTCAATGGGGGTCAATGGGGGTCAATGGAAGTCAATGGAAGTCAATGGAAGTCAATGGGGGGTCAATGGAAGTCAATGGGGATCAATATGGGTCAATGTGGGTCAATGTAGGATCACTATGGGATCAATGGGGTCCATGGGGTCAATGTAGGATCACTATAGGATCAGTGGGGTCCATGGGGTCAATGTGGGTCACTATAGGATCAATGGGGTCCATGGGGTCGCTATGGGGTGGCTCATACCGAGGCTGGCCAGTATCTCCCCCAGCTGGTTGCAGATGGCGGCCACTTGTGGGGCCGGTAGGGGGCGCTGCTGAGCCTTCAGCTTGGCCTTCTGCAGCTCTGCAATGGGATCAATGGGGTCAGTGGGGCTCAATGGGGGCTATGGGGCTCTATGGGGCCTATGGGGCTCTATGGGGCTCAATAGGGATCAATGGGGCTCTATGGGGCGCTGCTGAGCCTTCAGCTTGGCCTTCTGCAGCTCTGCAATGGGGCACAATAGGGTCAATGGGATCAATGGGGCACAATAGGGATCAGTGGGGGCTATGGGGCTCAATGGGGCTCAATGGGGGCTATGGGGCACAATGGGGCTCAATGGGGCTCAACGGGGATCAATGGGATCAATGGGGCTCTATGGGGCTCAATGGAGATCAGTGGGGCTCTATGGGGCTCAATAGGG
>NW_015440852.1:0-1139 GCF_001577835.2 Coturnix japonica | reverse complement strand
CCCATTGCCCCCCATATAACCCTGCCCCATATCTCAGCCCTCTCTAGGCCCCATAACCCCCCGTGGTTCCCAGCTCCTCCAGCTCCTGCTCCATTTCCGTGACCCATCGCTGTTACTTGGGGGTCTCCAGGCTTTGCCCCCCCCCCATTTGCTCTCATTGGCCCTCAGCCCCCCCGGCAGCCATCTTTGGGACGCCATCTTGGCCAGCCCCTCCGTCCCACCCCGGACCAGGAAGAGACTCATCCGGAAACTGAAGGTAATGGGGGAAAAAAGCCCGTTTTTGGGTCACACGCATTGAGTTGAATGGGGGGGGACCCCTTCCATTCATCTCTATGGGGTTTACTACAAGGGGGCGTGGCCTCCGTTAAGCCACGCCCCCTTCCATTCATCCCTATGGGCTCCACTATAAGGGGGCGTGGCCTGCGTTAAGCCACGCCCCCTTCCATTCATCCTGGATGAGGGGGCGTGGCCTCATTGTAGCTCCGCCCCCTCCATTCATCCCCATTGGCTCCACAATAGATGGGGGCGGGGCCTAAATGAAGCCACGCCCCCTCCATTCATCCCTATGGGCTCCACTCTAAAAGGGGCGTGGCCATATTAAGCCCTGCCCCCTCCATTCATCCCCATTGGCTGCACAATAAAAGGGGGTGGGGCCTAAAGGAAGCCACGCCCCCCCTCCATTCATCTCTATGGGCTCCTATAGAAGCCCCGCCCCTTCCATTCATCCCCATTGGCTCCATAGTAAATGGGGGTGGAGCCTAAATGAAGCCACGCCCCCTCCATTCATTCCTATGGGCTCCTATTAAAGCTCCGCCCCCTCCATTCATCCCCATTGGCTGCACAATAAAAGGGGGTGGGGCCTAAAGGAAGCCACGCCCCCCTCCATTCATTCCTATGGGCTCCTGTTGAAGCCCCGCCCCCTCCATTCATCCCCATTGGCTCCATATTAAATGGAGGTGGAGCCTAAATGAAGCCACGCCCCCTTCCATTCATCTCTATGGGCTCCACTATAAGTGGGCGTGGTCTAATTAAGCCCCGCCCCCTCCATTGAATTCAATGGGCTCCACTATAAGGGGGTGTGGCCACGTTTATGCCCCGTCCCCTTCATTAACCCATCCAATCAGACGCGGGCGTGGCCC
>NW_015440851.1:0-1144 GCF_001577835.2 Coturnix japonica | reverse complement strand
CCTCTGGTCCTATCACTAATGACACCAGAGAAGAGGCCAATCCCCAGCTCACTACAACTTCCCTTCAGGAAGTCATAGAGAGCAATGAGGTCTCCTCTGAGCCTCCTCTTCTCCAGGCTGAACATTCCCAGCTCCTTCAGCCTCTCCTCATATAGCCTGTGCTCCAGACCCCTCACCAGCTTTGTTGCCCTCCTTTGATCACGTTCCAGGGTCTCACTGTCTTTCTTGCAGTGTGGGGTCCAAAACTGGACACAGTACTCAAGGTGTGGCCTCACCAGTGCGAGTACAGGGGAATAATCAGTTCTCTGTTCCTGCTGGCAAAACTGTTTCTGATGCAAGCCAGGATGCTATTGGCCTTTTTGGCCACCCGGGCACACTGTCAGTTTGTGTTCAGCTGAGCATCAATCAATACCCCCAGGTCCATTTCCTCTATGTAGTCTTCCAGCCACTCTAAGCCAAGCCTGTAGCATCACCTGGGGTTGTTGTAGCTGAAGTGCAGGATGCGGCATCTGGTCCTGTTGAGCCTCATCCCATTGGCTTCAAGCCAGCTCTCCAGCCTGTCCAGTCTGTCCCTCAGTAGGGCCTCGCTACCTCCAGGCAGATCCACGCTCCCAGCCAATTTGGTGTCATCTGCGAACTTACTGAGGGTGCACTCAATGCCCTCATTCAGGTCATCAATAAAGATATTGAACAAGACAGGTCCCAGCATCAACCCCTGGGGAACACCACTTGTGACTGGTTGCCAGCTGGATTTAACTCCATTCACCACCACTCTCTGAGCCCAGCCCTCCAGCCAGCTCCTTACCCAGCCAAGAGTGTACCCATCCAAGCCACGGGCTGCCAGCTTCTGCAGGAGAATACTGTGGGAGACAGTGTCAAAGGCTTTGCTGAAGTCTAGGTAGACCACATCAACAGTCTTTCCCTCATCCACCAGATGGGTCACTAGATCATAAAAGGAGATCAGGTTGGTCAAATAGGACCTACCCTTCACAAACCCATGCTGGCTAGGCCTGATCCCCTGGTCATCCCACACATGCCACATGATCTCCCTCAAGACAATCTGTTCCATAACCTTCCCTTGAACCGAGGTCAGGCTAACAGGCCTGTAGTTCCCCGGATTCTCTTTATGACCTTTCTTGTAAAT
>NW_015440850.1:0-1146 GCF_001577835.2 Coturnix japonica | reverse complement strand
TATGGGATATGGGATATGGGATATAGGATATGGGATATGGGATATAGGATGTGGGATATAGGATATAGGGTATGGGATATGGGATATGGGATATGGGATATAGGATATGGGATATGGGATATGGGATATGGGATATAGGATATGGGATATAGGATATAGGGTATGGGATATGGGATATGGGATATGGGATATGGGATATAGGGTATGGGATATAGGGTATGGGATATAGGGGGGTCAATTTGGGGCCATTTGGGGGCTTTTGGGGGCCATTTCAATCCATTTAGGGCCATTTTGGGGCCCTTCAATTCATTTTGGGGCCATTTTGGGGCACCTTGGGGCCATTATGGGGCCCTCAGATCCATTATGGGGCCCTTCGATCCATTTTGGGGCCATTATGGGGCCATTTGGGCCATTTTGGGGTGCTTCGATCCATTTTGGGGCCATTATGGGGCCATTTGAGGACACTTAGGGGCCATTATGGGGCCATTTGAGGACACTTAGGGGCCATTATGGGGCCATTTGGGGCCATTTTGGGGCTCTTAGATCCATTTTGGGGCCATTTTGGGGCTCTTAGATCCATTTGGGGGCACCTTGGGGCCATTTTGGGGATATTTTGGGGCACTTCGATCCATTTTGGGGCCATTTGGAGCTATTTGGGCCCATTTTGGGCCACTTTGGGCCACTTTGGGGCACCCTGGGGCCATTTTGAGGCCATTTTGCGGCTGCTTGGAGGCCATTTGGTGGCCATTCTACCCCACTTTACCCCACTTTACCCCACTTCAGTCCCATTTTACCCCAATTTTACCCAATTTTCCCCCATTTCCCCCTATCACCCACTTGATCTCCTTCTCGATCTGCTGCTGCTCCCTCATCATCTTGCCCAGCTCCTTCTTTCGATCCTTCAGCTCGTCCTCCACCCCATTCTAGCCCCATTTTACCCCAATTTAACCCCATTATAGCCCCACTTAGCCCCATTTTAGCCCCACTTTACCCCATTCTAGCCCCATTTTACCCCACTTCAGTCCCATTTTACCCCATTTTTGCCCAATTTTACCCCATTTTAGCCCCACTTTACCCCACTTCAGTCCCATTTTACCCCATTTTACCCCACTTTACCCCATTTTAGCCCAATTTTACCCCACTTTA
>NW_015440849.1:0-1147 GCF_001577835.2 Coturnix japonica | reverse complement strand
CTATGGAGCTGTATGGGGTTCTAAAGAGCTCAATAGGGTTCTATGGGGCTGTATGGGGTTCTAAAGAGCTCAATAGGGTTCTATGGGGCTGTATGGGGCTCCAAGGGGCTTGATAGGGTTCTAAGGGGGTGCTGTGGGTTTCCATGGGGCTCTATGGGTCTTTACTGGGCACCCCAGGGAGTTCTATGGTGTTGTATGGGACTATATGGGATTCTAGAAGACCTTATAGAGTTATAAGGGGCTCTAGGTGGTGCTGTAGGGTTCCATGGGGCTCTATTAGGCACCCCAGGAGATTCTATAGGGTTCTATGTAGTTCTATGGGGCTCTATGGGGTTCCAAGGGGCTCGATAGGGTTCTATGGGGCTGTATGTCACAAAGTCCGCTAGGGGGCGCTACAGGCCGCTATAGGGGATCCCCATAGGTCGCAATGTATCGCTATGTCCGCTAGGGGGCGCTACGGGGCTGCAATGCTTTGCTATGTCCGCTAGGGGGCGCAATGGGGTGTAATGCCCCTCAATGTCCGCAAAGGGGGCGCTGTGAGTCGCAATTCAGCTCAATGTCCACTAGGGGGCGCTACAGGCCGCAATATATCACTATAGGAGATTCCCATAGGTCGCAATGCCTCTTAATGTCCATTAGGGAGCGCTACAGATCGCAATGTATCGCTGTGGCCATTAGAGGGCGCTACAGGCCGCAATATATTACTATAGGGGATCCCCATGGGTCGCAATACATCGCTATGTCCACTAGGGGGCGCTACAGGCTGCAATACACCGCAATGACCGGCAGGGGGCGCTACAAGTTGCAATATATCACTATGACCGGCACTAGGGGTTGCAATACACCGCAGTGACCGGCAGGGGGCGCTATAGGCTGCAATACATGCAATGACCGGCTGCAAAACATGCAATGACCGGCAGGGGGCGCTATAGGCTGCAATACACCGCAGTGACCGGCAGGGGACGCTATGGGCTGCAATACACGCAATGACTGGCTGCAATACACGCAATGACCGGCAGGGGGCGCTACAGACTGCAATACACGCAATGACTGGCTGCAATACACGCAATGACCGGCAGGGGGCGCTATAGGCTGCAATACACGCAATGACCGGCAGGGGGCGCTATAGGCTGCAATACACGCAATG
>NW_015440848.1:0-1150 GCF_001577835.2 Coturnix japonica | reverse complement strand
GATCTATAGGGTCCCATATAGGGTCTATAGGGTCACCTCTTGTGTAGGTCCAGCATGTCCTTGTCGCTGACCATTTATAGGCCATTGGGGTCCCATTAAGGCCCATTGGGATCCATTTAGGGTCCATAGGGTCTTTAGGTCCCATTGGGATCCATTTAGGGTCAAATAGGGGTCTATAGGGTCTATAGGATCCCACTGGGATCTATAGGGTCCCATATAGGGTCTATAGGGTCACCTCTTGTGTAGGTCCAGCATGTCCTTGTCGCTGACCGTTTATAGGCCATTGGGATCCCATAGGGTCCCATAGGGGTCTATAGGATCTATAGGGTCCCATTAGGGCCCATTTAGGATCTATAGGGTCTATAGGGTCTATAGGGTCACCTCTTGTGTAGGTCCAACACGTCCTTGTCACTGACCATTTATCAGCCATTGGGGTTCCATTAGGGTCTATAGGTTCCCATTGGAGTCTATTAGGGTCCATAGGGTCCCATTGGGGTCCATGGGGTCCCATTTAGGATCTATAAGGTCTATAGGATCCTATTTAGGGTCACCCCTTGTGTAGGTCCAGCATGTCCTTGTCGCTGACCATTTATCGGCCATTGGGATCCCATAGGGTCCCATAGAGTCCCATTGGGATCCCATAGGGTCCCATAGGGGTCTATTAGGGTCCATAGGATCCCATTTAGGATCTATAGGGTCCCATATAGGGTCTATAGGGTCTATAGGGTCACCCCTTGTGTAGGTCCAGCATGTCCTTGTCGCTGACCATTTATAGGCCATTGGGATCCCATAGGGTCCCATAGGGGTCTATAGGGGTCTACAGGGTCTATAGGGTCCCATTAGGGCCCATTTAGGATCTATAGGGTCCATAGGATCCCATTTAGGGTCTATAGGGTCTATAGGACCCTATATAGGGTCACCTCTTGTGTAGGTCCAACATGTCCTTGTCGCTGACCATTTATAGACCATTGGGATCCCGTAGGGTCCCATAGAGTCCCATTGGGGTCTATTAGGGTCCATAGGGTCCCATTGGGGTCCATAGGGTCCCATTTAGGATCTATAGGGTCTATAGGGTCTATAGGGTCACCTCTTGTGTAGGTCCAGCATGTCCTTGTCGCTGACCATTTATCGGCCATTGGGGTCCCATAGG
>NW_015440847.1:0-1151 GCF_001577835.2 Coturnix japonica | reverse complement strand
CCATAGATCCCCTATATATTGCCCCATAGAACCCCATAGATCCCCTATATATTGCCCCATAGAACCCCATAGATCCCCTATATATTGCCCCATAGTTCCTCTATATATTGCCCCATAGATCTCCTATATATTGCCCCATAGAACCCCATAGATCCCCTATATATTGCCCCATAGATCCCCTATATATTGCCCCATAGAGCCCCATAGAGCCCCATAGAGCCCCATAGTGCCCCATAGAACCCCATAGATCCCCTATGTTGCCCCATAGAACCCCATAGAACCCCATAGAGCCCCACAGAGCCCCATAGAACCCCATAGACCCCATAGATCCCCTATATATTGCCCCATAGTGCCCCATAGATCCCCATAGAACCCCATAGTGCCCCATAGAGTCCCATAGAACCCCAGAGTCCCATAGAGACCCCACAGAGATCCCATAGAGACCCATGGGGACCCCATATCCCCCCATAGAGACCCATAGGGACCCCATAACCCCATAGAGCCCCATAGAGACCCCATAGAGCCCCATAGAACCCCATAGATCCCCTATATTGCCCCATAGAGCCCCATAGAACTCCATAGAACCCCATAGATCCCCATAGAGCCCCATAGAACCCCATAGATCCCCTATATTGCCCCATAGAGTCCCATAGAACCCCATAACGCCATAGAGACCCCACAGAGATCCCATAGAGACCCATAGGGACCCCATATCCCCCCATAGGGACCCATAGGGACCCCATAACCCCATAGAGACCCCACAGAGATCCCATAGAGCCCCATAGTGCCCCATAGAGCCCCATAGCACCCCATAGAGCCCCATAGAGACTCCATAGTGCCCCATAGCGCTCCATAGAGCCCCATAGCGCCCCATAGAACCCCATAGAACCCCATAGAGCCCCATAGAACCCCATAGATCCCCTATACATTGCCCTATATATTCCCTCTAGGTGGTGCTGGCGCTGTTGGCGCTGTGGGGGCTGCCCCGGGGGGGTGCTCAGCCCATCGCCTCGGCGGGTGAGTAATTAACGGCTAATTATGCGCCTCATTTACATATTCATTAGCCACCACCTCATCAATTAACCATATAACCCCCCATATTAAACCATACATTAACCATACCCCCCCATATCCCCCATTAAAACCCTATA
>NW_015440846.1:0-1151 GCF_001577835.2 Coturnix japonica | reverse complement strand
TGGAGGGGGGTCTGTATGGGTTATGGGGGTCTCTATGGGTTGGGGGGGGTCTCTATGGGTTCTGGGGGGTCTCTATGGGTTGGGGGGGGTCTGTATGGGTTATGGGGGTCTCTATGGGTTGGGGGGGGGTCTCTATGGGTTCTGGGGGGTCTTTGGGGTTGGGGGTCCCTTCAGCCCCCTCCCACCCAATGGGGGGGGGGCTCTCTGTGCCCCCTTCTTTCTTTAGGGGGGGGGTCTCTTCACCTCCCCCCCCCCAGCCACACAGTCTTACCAGTGGTATTCTTGGGGTCCCCCTAACATGCAGTGTCGCCTCTGTGCATCCTGTTGGACGTACTGGAAGAAATACGGGGGGCTCAAGACCCCCACCCAGTTAGAGGGAGCAGCACGCAGCGCCTCGGTCAGCCCCGGCCCCATAGATCCCCACTGAGACCCCATAGATCCCTATTGAAACCCCATAGATCCCCACTGAGACCCCATAGATCCCCATTGAGACCCCATAGATCCCCACTGAGACCCCATAGATCCCCATTGAGACCCCATAGATCCCCATTGTGACCCCCTTATCCCCATTGAGACCCCACAGATCCCCACTGAGACCCCATAGATCCCCATTGAGACCCCATAGATCCCCACTGAGACCCCACAGATCCCCACTGAGACCCCCTTATCCCCCTATATCCCCATTGAAACCCCCCTATATCCCCATTGAAACCCCCATAGATCCCCATTGAGACCCCATAGATCCCCATTGAGACCCCCTTATGCCCCTATATCCCCATTGAGACCCCCCCTAATCCCCATAACCCCCATACCTAACCCCCATATCCCCCCACATCCCCCCATACCTAACCCCCTTTTACTCCCCATATCCCCATATCTAACCCCATATCTAACCCCCTATATCTCCCCATAGGAGCCCCACTCCCGCGGCCGTTTATCCCGCCCCGAGGCCCAGAGCCTTTCCCCATACACCCCATATCCCTATATCTAACCCCATAACCCCCTATATCTCCCCATAGGAGCCCCATTCCCGCGGCCATCTCTCCCGCCCCGAGGCGCAGAGCCTCTCCCCATACACCCCATATCCCCATACACCCCATATCCCCCCATAACCCCCTATATCTCCCCATAGGAGCCCCATACACCCCATA
>NW_015440845.1:0-1162 GCF_001577835.2 Coturnix japonica | reverse complement strand
TGGAAAACTGTGTTAAGAATGATCCTCTCTCCTATGCAATACACCGTGTTTATGACTGAATACCGGCTACATAATTTGAATGATAGCTCTTTGCCTCAAATGGGGACAAATCCATGTGGCACAGCACCTCTTCAGCTGTGTCAGACAGATGTCACTCATGTTCCTGAGTTTGGCCGTCTAAAATATGTGCATGTAACGATAGATACTCACTCTTCTTACGTATTTGCCACAGCACATACAGGTGAACACAGTTGCAAGGCCCGTAAACACTGGTTATCTGCTTGTGCTGCTATGGGAATCCCACATACTACAAAAGCAGATAATAGGCCTGTGTATACCTCTAAGGCCACTCAAACTTTCCTCCAAGAAGGGTGTGTTAAACATACTACAGCCATTGCTCATTCTCCCACTGGACAAGCTATTACTGAGCACATTTATCAAACATTGAAATCCATTCTTATTATTATTAAACAAAAAAGGGGGGATATGGGAGACACACTACAAGAAATATGCAAGGTTTTGCTTGTTTTGCTTGTGCTGAAGTTTTTGAATTGTGTTCATAGAGATACAGCTTATGTGGATCATCATTTTGAGGCTTCCCCAGTGCTAAAGGAACAGCCTATGGTTAATGTTTGGAATAAGGCCACAGGACTTTGGGACTGTCCCCTACCACTGACAACTTGGGGTCATGAATATGCTCGTGTTTCCACAGGGACTGGCCCTACGTGGGTTCCAGCATGGTATGTTCGGTCTCATCTGAAGGCAGAAAATAGCATCCAGCCTTTATAGTAATTGTAATTGTGTGTTTCTTACTTAGTGGTATTGCTTTGTAACTTGCTGTGTTATAGATAATATTAGTAATAGTTTGACATAGTGTGTGATTTTCTGTTTTACCAATGCAGTCTCAAGATTTAGAGTTTAAGGCATTAGCTAGGATGTTGTGTGCTTCTTCTATTTTAGTAATAGATCAGATGTGTATTAAACAGGATTTGATGTAATCAATGCTAGAATCTACAGGAATAGCTCTTTTAATGTTTTAGTACTGTTTGGTTATGATGTTATTAGCCTATTAGTTAGCTTTTCTTAATTTGCAAAGACAAAACCTGGAAAGGAATCCCAGACAAAGAGATGACCCTGTATCATAGAATAGATACCTCTTTTA
>NW_015440844.1:0-1166 GCF_001577835.2 Coturnix japonica | reverse complement strand
GGGCCATAGTGGGATATAGGGACCATGAGGATGCCCAGCTGCCACCCCGTCTATAAGGTGAGATATAGGGGCCCATATGGGATATATAGGGGGCTGTAGGGGGCTATAAGTGAGATATAGGGGGCTATAGTGAGATATAGGGGGCTATAGGGACCCATAAGGGAGATATAGGGGGCTATAAGTGAGATATAGGGGGCTATAAGTGAGATATAGGGGGCTATAAGTGAGATATAGGGGGCTATAGGGGGCCATAAGTGAGATATAGGGGGCTATAGTGGGATATAGGGGCCCATAAGTGAGATATAGGGGCCCATAAGTGAGATATAGGGGACTATAGGGGGCCATAAGTGAGATATAGGGGGCTATAGGGGGCCATAAGTGAGATATAGGGGGCTATAGGGGGCTATAAGTGAGATATAGGGGGCTATAAGTGGGATATAGGGGGCTATAAGTGGGTTATAGGGGCCCATAAGTGAGATATAGGGACCCATAAGTGAGATATAGTGAGATATAGGGGGCTATAGGGACCCATAAGTGAGATATAGGGGCCCATAAGTGAGATATGGGGGGCTATAAGTGAGATATAGGGGGCTATAGTGAGATATAGGGGGCTATAAGTGAGATATAGGGGCTCATAAGTAGGTTATAGTGAGCTATAGTGGGATATAGGGGGCTATAGGGGGCTATAGGGACCCATAAGTGACCCATAAGTGAGATATAGGGACCCATAAGTGAGATATAGGGGCCCATATGTGAGATATAGGGGGCTATAGTGAGATATAGGGGGCTATAGGGGGCCATAAGTGAGATATAGGGGGCTATAGTGGGATATAGGGGCCCATAAGTGAGATATAGGGGGCTATAGGGACCCATAAGTGAGATATAGGGGCTCATAAGTGGGCTATAGTGGGATATAAGGACCCATAAGTGAGATATAGGGGGCTATAGGGGGCTATAAGTGAGATATAGGGGCTCATAAGTGGGTTATAGTGAGATATAGGGGGCTATAGGGACCCATAAGTGAGATATAGGGACCCATAAGTGGGCAATAGTGAGCTATAGTGGGATACAGGGACCCATAGTGATCTATAGGGCCCCATAGTGGGCTATAGGGACCCATAAGTGTCCTATAGGGACCCATAGTGGGCTATAGGAACCCATAAGTG
>NW_015440843.1:0-1173 GCF_001577835.2 Coturnix japonica | reverse complement strand
GCGCATGCGCGCCGCGCACAAAATGGCGCCGGTGGCGCAGCGGGAAAACCGCGCCCAAACAAAATGGCGGCCGGGAGGGAGCGGTGGGCACAAGGCGCACCCCCCTCCCTTTAAAACACAAAAAACACCCCAAAAAAGCACGAAATCACCCAAAATGACCCCAAAAATCAACGTTTTGAACGCTAAATCAACGTTTTTCTTGTCGTTTGTTCCCGTTTTAAGGGTTTCTTTCCGTTTCCCGCCGCGCTTTGTCCGCACGCCGCCCCCCCCCATTCACCTCAGGGGCCTTTTTGTTTCTATGAGGTAAAAATCAGCCCAAAATCAGCGAAAACCATTAAAACAACCCAAAATGTGACACTTCGAGGGGCCCCGCGACGAAATTACCTCAGAAATAGTGGAAAAAGCACGAAAAAATGGGAGAAATATGCGATGAAATGGGGGCACAAAGCGAGCAATGAAAGCCCATAAACCTCCCCAAAAATCACGTTAAAATGAGCGAAATTAGGCCTAAAAATGGCGATTTTTCGGTCTAATCTTTTCAATCGCGTTTTGTCGTTGTGAAAAACGCGAAAAAACGGCGTTTTTTGAGGTAAAATTGTCATTAAAACGTTGTGGACAACGGTTCAATAGCGGCAATTGCAGCCGATGGGCGCTGGAATTAACGGTGTTTTTTAATGGCTTTCACCGCTTGTAATTAAACAGCGGTTAATTAAGGTGATAATTAGAGTCAGATTTATGAGATTATATAGAAATAAACCGTTTTTCTGTGTAAAATTAAGGAATAATAAACGGTTCCGATCCGCTCCCGTTACCACTCCGCGAACGCGTCCAATTAAATAAACTAATTAAAAGCTTGTTAATTAATCCCTTCATTACCATTAAAAACACGATTTTAATGATAAAAATGAGGGAAAAAAGTGGATTTTTGAGCAAAAATCCCATTATAAAACCTTGCTGAATCTCAACCCCCCGATCGGGATTAAATCCACCTTCATTAACCTAATTACTAATTAACTCCCCCCCATTTCCTCCTTTAATCCACCTAGAACCGAATTATTCTCTTTATATTGACAAAAAATGGGGAAAAAAGCCATTTTCGACCCAAAATTAACGTTTTTAAGCGATATTTAAGGGATATTTAAAGGGTATTTAACCTCCCCCCCCCCCCCCCCC
>NW_015440842.1:0-1176 GCF_001577835.2 Coturnix japonica | reverse complement strand
CCATGGGGTCCCATAACCCCATAGAACACCATGGGGTCCCCCCATAACCCCATAGAACACCATGGGGTCCCATAACCCCATAGAACACCATGGCATCCCATCACCCCATAGAACCCCATGGGTCCCATCACCCCATAGAACACCATGGGGTCCCCCCCATAACCCCATAACCCTATAGAACACCATGGGATCCCATAACCCCACACAACACCATGGGGTCCCATAACCCCATCACCCCATAGAACCCCACGGGGTCCCATAACCCCATAGAACACCATGGGGTCCCATCACCCCATAACCTCATAGAACACCATGGGGTCCCATCACCCCATAACCCCATAGAACACCATGAGGTCCCCCCCATCACCCCATAACCCCATAGAAAACCATGGGGTTCCCCCCCATAACCCCATAGAACACCATGGGGTCCCATAACCCCATAACCCAATAGAACACCATGGGGTCCCCCCATAACCCCATAGAACACCATGGGGTCCCATCACCCCATAGAACACCATGGGGTCCCATAACCCAATAGAACACCATGGGGTCCCATAACCCATTAGAACACCATGGAATCCCCCCCATAACCCCATAGAACCCCATGGGTCCCATCACCCCATAGAACACCATGGGTCCCATCATCCCATAACCCCATAGAACCCCATGGGGTCCCATAACCCCACAGAACACCATGGGGTCCCCCCCATAGCCCCATAGAACCCCATGTGTCCCATCACCCCATAGAACCCCATGTGTCCCATCCCCCCATAGAACCCCATGTGTCCCATCCCCCCATAGCACCTCATGCTGTGGGTGTCCTCGGGGTGGGGGTCCCGCCGTGTGTCCGCCAAGATGCTGGGGGTCCTGCGGCCCTTCCTGTTGATCTCAGCGTGGAGTCGGTCCATAAAGAACTTGAGGAACTCCTGGGCGTCCTGCTGGCTGTGGGGCGACGGGGTCAGCACCCATGGGTGCCCCATAGCAGCAATGGGGAGCACTTATGGGTCTCTAAGGACACTAACCATAGTGATGAGCACCCATGGGTGCCCCATAGCATCAATAGGGAGCACTTATAGCTCTCCACTGAGCACCCATGGGTGCCCCATAACAGCAATAGGGAGCACCCATAGCTCTGCACTGAGCACCCATGGGTGCCCCATAACAGCAATAGGGAGC
>NW_015440841.1:0-1180 GCF_001577835.2 Coturnix japonica | reverse complement strand
GCCGATCTCACGTCGGCTAAAGTGTGCGTACGGCGGCGCCCGGAAACCGCTACACCACAGCACGAGGGGGAGGGGAGCCGCGGCCGGAACGCCTCCTGCCGCGCCACGCGCGACCGCGCTCGAGGCCCTATGCCGGCTGGCGTTGGGCGGGGAACCGCGGCGCCCGTCCTGCCCCGCGCCGAGAGCAGAGCCTCGTGGGAGTTGTAGTTTAAGTGTTGTAGTTTGTAGTTGTGGTTGTAGATGTAGTAGTTGTTGTTGTAATGTAGTTGTAGTTGTAGATGTAGATGTTGTTGTAGTAGTGTAGTTGTAGTTGTAGTTTAGTTGTAGTTAGTTGTAGTTGTGGTTGTGGTTATAGTTGTAGCTGTAGTTGTTGTAGTTGTAGTTAGTTGTAGTTGTTGTTGTTGTAGTGTAGTTGTAGTTGTAGTAGTTGCAGTTGTTGTAGTAGTTGTAGTTGCAGTTGTAGTTGTAGATGTTGATGTCGATGTAGTTGTTGTAGTGTATTTGTAGTTGTTGTAGTGTAGTTGTAGTTGCAGTAGTTGCAGTAGTTGTAGTTGTAGTAGTTGTTGTAGTTGTGGTTGTAGTTGTAGTTAGTTGTAGTAGTTGTAGTTGTAGAGTAGTTGTAGTTAGTTGTAGTTGTAGTTTAGTTGTAGTTGTAGTTAGTTGTAGTTGTAGATGTCGGTGTCGATGTAGTTGTTGTAGTGTAGTTGTAGTTAGTTGTTGTAGTGTAGTTGTAGTTGTAGTAGTTGCAGTTGTTGTAGTTGTAGTTGTTGTAGTTGTTGTAGTTGTGGTTGTAGTTAGTTGTAGTTGTTGTAGTTGTAGTGTAGTTGTAGTGTAGTTGTAGTTATTTGTAGTTGTAGTTGTACTTGTACTTGTAGTTGTACTTGTAGTTGTTGTAGTTATGGTTGTAGTTGTAGTTAGTTGAAGTGTAGTTGTAGTTGTAGTAGTTGTAGTTGTTGTAGTTTATTTGCAGTTGTAGTTGTGGTTGTAGTTGTAGGCGTAGATGTAGTTGTATGTGTAGTTGTAGTTTAGATGTAGTTGTAGTTAGTTGTAGTTTAGTTGTAGTTATACTTGTAGTTGTACCTGTAGTTGTACTTGTAGTTGTAGTTGCAGTGCAGGCCCAGCGGCAAACAACCTAAATCCAAATCAACCATCCCCTGCACTGCGCTCCCAGTTATCTGAA
>NW_015440840.1:0-1180 GCF_001577835.2 Coturnix japonica | reverse complement strand
TTTTTTTTTTTTTTTTCTTTTCCTCTTACACTAAGGGAACTGAGGGAAGTGGAACAGCAAAACTTTAAAAAAAATTAGCCAATTTTAACTACCAATTTCCAGTTCTAGGAATAGATCTCTGATATCTTATAGTAATCTTCTTGTACTTGAAGGAAGTTGTAAGAGATTATTCATTTATACGGTTGACTCAAAGCTTGCTGAAGGACACAGATGAATGATACCAAGCAAGTCCTGGGCAAGGGTTGAGAAATCCTTTGTCTGACACAGATGGACATGGCTAGGGACAAGGAGAGAGAGATAAGCTGTAGATGAATGGCCGTGAAGTAGTCTTCTGTGTAGGCTTATTTCAAGGAAGATGGCCATCTCAGGAGGTGCTGCACATAACTCTTACCCAAGCACCCAGGCAGTAGGCAGGAAAAGGAGGATAAAAGAGGGATTGGCAACCATGAACTTAGGTTTCTGACATCAGATTCCTCATGACCTGACACCAGCGTGCTGAAGAAGGTGCCTGCATGCTGAAGAACAAGAAATGTTTTCTGACATCAGATTCCACACAACATGATGTTTGTGTGCTGAAGCAGAACAAGTAGGTGTCCACTTCCCCATCTCCCTGATAAAGATTTGTAATAAACTAATCAGACCAACATTTGCAACTCTGTTTCTTAATCTCAAGCCAGATATACATATAGTGAAGAATCTTCCCTCCCTCCTATAAATTGGAGCGAGACAGAAGTCTACAAGAAATATAGGGAAAGACTCTTTGTCAGGGTGTAGTGATTGTACAGGGTTGCTGACTGCTCTCTCAAAGGTGGCGAGGCATTGGCACAGGTTGCCCAAAGAGGCTGTGGATGCCTTATCCCTGGAACTGCTCATAGTCAGGCTGGATGAGGCTTTAAGCAAAGTGATCTAGCAGTAGGTTTCCCTTTCCATGGAAAAGGCTTGGAAATAGGTCTTCTTTAAGGTCCCTTCCAATGCAAATTAGTCTATTAATCTATGATTATACAGTTCTTTTTTTCTGTTTGTTTATTTGATTTTCCTCTATAAAGAAACAGAAAATTAGATGCCCTTGTTGACAAATTAACGGATGCCTTTCTTTCTTTCTTTCTTTCTTTCTTTCTTTCTTTCTTTCTTTCTTTCTTTCTTTCTTTCTTTCTTTCTTTCTTTCTTTCTTTCTTTCTTT
>NW_015440839.1:0-1181 GCF_001577835.2 Coturnix japonica | reverse complement strand
TAGGGCAGCAATGGGGCTCTGTGGGGTTATGGGGTCGGGCTGTGGGGTTATGGGGTCAGTGTAAGGGGTTATAGGGCAGCAATGGGGCTCTGTGGGGTTATGGGGCCGGACTGTGGGGTTATGGGGTCAGTGTAAGGGGTTATAGGGCAGCAATGGGGCTCTGTGGGGTTATGGGGTCAGTGTAAGGGGTTATAGGGCAGCAATGGGGCTCTGTGGGGTTATGGGGTCGGACTATGGGGTTTATGGGGTCAGTGTAAGGGGTTATGGGGCAGGAATGGGGCTGAACGTGGGGTTATGGGGTCAGAACATGGGGTTATGGGGTCAGTGTGTGGGGTTATGGGGTCACTATAGAGTCTCTATGGGGTTATGGGGCACTATGGGGTCTCTGTGGGGTTATAGGGTCGCTGTGTGGGGTTATGGGGTTTCTATGGGGTGATGGGGCTGTGGGGCCTTAATGTGGAGTTATGGGGTCTCTGTGGGTTCACTCACTTATGGGGCAGCATGGCATCTCTATGGGGCCCCACACTTATGGGGCAGCCCATCTATGGGGCCATCTATGGGGTCCCATATTGTGACCCCACAACTGCCCCATTTCAGGCCGCCCCACCGACACCGTGGAAGTGCCGTGTGAGGAGGAGGAGGACGGCCCGGCACACACAGGTGGGACCCACACTTATGGGGCAGCCCCATATCCGCACCCCACACTTATGGGGCAGCCCCATAGCCACCCCATAACCCCCATATCCACCCCACACTGATGGGGCAGCCCCATAGCCACCCCATAACCCCCATATCCGCACCCCACACTTATGGGGCAGCCCCATAGCCACCCCATAACCCCCTTACTCTGCCCCATATCCGCCCCACACTTATGGGGCAGCCCCATAGCCACCCCATAACCCCCTTATTCTGCCCCATATCCACCCCACACTTATGGGGTAGCCCCATCCCCACCCCATAACCCCCATATCCGCACCCCACACTTATGGGGCAGCCCCATAGCCACCCCATAACCCCCATATCCGCACCCCACACTTATGGGGCAGCCCCATCCCCCCCCCATAACCCCGTTGTTCTGCCCCATACCCACCCCACACTTATGGGGCAGCCCCATAGCCACCCCATAACCCCCATATCCTCACCCCACGCTTATGGGGCAGCCCCATAGCCACCCCATAACC
>NW_015440838.1:0-1186 GCF_001577835.2 Coturnix japonica | reverse complement strand
CCAATGGGTTCCTATGGGTTCCAATGGGTTCCTATGGGGTCAATGGATTCTAATGGGTTCCTATGGGGTTCAATGGATTCCAATGGGTTCCTATGTGTTCCTATAGGGTCATATAGGGTCAATACCGTATAAGTATTATGGGATGTGCCCCACCTGGTCTCCTCGTCGTCGTTCTCCATGGCGACGCGCAGCCTGTACTGGGAGCTGCCCTCGATCTCACGAGCCAATTGGGCGGCACGAGCCTGGCGCTGCCGGAACCCCAAGGAGTCATCGCGGGGTAATGGGACCCTATGGGGGAACAGAAACCCTATAGGGTTATAGGGGGTATAGGGACCATATATGGGGTGTGTAGGGGTAATAGGGGCTGTATAGGGGGTAATAGGGGCTGTATAGGGGGGAATAGGGACCCTATAAGGGTATGGGATGCCCTCCGAGTCATCACGGGGCAATGGGACCCTATAGGGGAACAGAAACCCTATAAGGGAACAGAAACCCTATAGGGTTATAGGGGATATAGGGACCATATATGGGGTGTATAGGGGATCTAGAGGAGATATAGGGACCCTATAAGGGTATGGGATGCCCTCCGAGTCATCGCGGGGTAATGGGACCCTATAGGGGAACAGAAACCATATAGGGTTATGGGGGATATAGGGACCATATATGGGGTGTATAGGGGTAATAGGGGCTGTATAGGGGGGAATAGGGACCCTATAAGGATATGGGATGCCCTCCGAGTCATCATGGGGCAATGGGACCCTATGGGGGAACACAAACCCTATAGGGTTATAGGGCCAATATAGGGGGGATAGGGACCATATATGGGGTATTATAGGAGTAATAGGGACCCTATAAGGGTATGGGATGCCCTCCAAGTCATCGCGGGGTAATGGGACCCTATGGGGGAACAGAAACCCTATAAGGTTATAGGGGCACTATAGGGACCATATATGGGGTGTATAGGGGTAATAGGGGCTGTATAGGGGGGGATATGGATCCTATAAGGATATGGGATGCCCTCCGAATCATCACGGGGCAGTGGGACCCTATAAGGGAACAGAAACCCTATAGGGTTATAGGGGATATAGGGGGGATAGGGACCATATATGGGGTGTATAGGGGATCTATGGGGTATTATAGGAGTAATAGGGACCCTATAAGGGTATGGGATGCCTTCCGAGTCATC
>NW_015440837.1:0-1187 GCF_001577835.2 Coturnix japonica | reverse complement strand
TCTATGGGGACCCTATGGGGCTCTATGGGGTGCCTATGAGTTCCTATGGGGCTCCATGAGTTCCTATGGGGCTCTATGGGGTGCCTATGAGTTCCTATGGGGCTCTATGGGGTGCCTATGAGTTCCTATGGGGCTCTATGGAGTGCCTATGAGTTCCTATGGGGCTCTATGGGTCACTATGGAGCTCTATGGGGTGCCTATGAGTTTCTATGGGGTGCCTATGAGTTCCTATGGGTCACTATGGGGCTCTATGTGGTCCCTATGGGTCACTATGGAGCTCTATGGGGTGCCTATGAGTTCCTATGGGTCACTAAGGGTCCCTATGGGGTCTCTATGGGTCTCTATGGGGTCCCTGTGCGTCTCTATGGGTCCCTATGAGTTTCTATGGGTCATCAAGGGTCCCTATGGGGTCTCTATGTGTCTCTATGGGGTCCCTATGTGTCTCTATGGCTCTCTATGGGGTTCCTATGTGTCCCTATGGGGTCCCTATGGGGTCCCTATGTGTCTCTATGGGTCCCTATGGGGTTCCTATGGGTCGCTATGGGTCCCTATGGGGTTTCTATGCGTTCCTATGGGGTCCCTATGGGTCCCTATGGGTTCCTATGGGGTCCCTATGTGTCTCTATGGGTCCCTATGGGTCTCTATAGGGTTCCTATGGGTCTCTATGTGTCCCTATGGGTCTCTATGTGTCCCTATGGGTCCCTATGGGTCTCTATGGGTCCCTATGTGTCTCTATGGGGTTCCTATGGGTCCCTATGTGTCCCTATGTGTCCCTATGGGGTCTCTATGGGTCCCTATGGGTCCCTATGGGTCCCTATGTGTCCCTATGGGGTCCCTATGGGGTCTCTATGGGTCACTGTGGGGTTCTTATGGGTCCCTATGTGTCTCTATGGGTCCCTATGGGTCCCTATGGGTCCCTATGTGTCTCTATGGGTCCCTATGTGTCCCTATGGGTCCCTATGGGTCCCTATGGGGTTTCTATGGGTCTCTATGGGTCCCTATGGGTCCCTATGGGTTCCTATGGGTCCCTATGGGGTTTCCATGGGTCCCTATGGGGTTCCTATGGGTCCGTACCTTCTCCCAGTGTCTTCCCCGTCCTCACTCTCTGCTGTTCCACCATCACGTCCCGCAGCCGCACGCGGAGATCGGCCCCGACACCCAGGGAGCGCACTGCGGGGTTATGGGGT
>NW_015440836.1:0-1189 GCF_001577835.2 Coturnix japonica | reverse complement strand
TGAGAACCCAAATGGGCCCAAAGTGGCCTTAAATGGACCCAATGTGGCCTTAAATGGACCCAATGTGGCCTTAAATGGACCCAATGTGGCCTTAAATGGGCCCAATGTGGCCTTAAATGGAACCAATGTGGCCTTAAATGGCTTCAGATGGCCCCAAATGGGCCCAATATGGCCTTAAATGGACCCAATGTGGCCTTAAATGGAACCAGTGTGGCCTTAAATGGGCCCAATTTGGCCTTAAATGGACCCTATGTGGCCTTAAATGGCCCCAAAGTGGCCTTAAATGGACCCAATGTGGCTTTAAATGGACCCTATGTGGCCTTAAATGGCCCCAATGTGGCCTTAAATGGACCCTATGTGGCCTTAAATGGACCCTATGTGGCCTTAAATGGACCCAATGTGGCCTTAAATGGCTTCAGATGGCCCCAAATGGGCCCAATGTGGCCTTAAATGGACCCAATGTGGCCTTAAATGGACCCAAAGTGGCCTTAAATGGACCCAAAGTGGCCTTAAATGGCCCCAAAGTGGCCTTAAATGGACCAATGTGGCCTTAAATGGGCCCAATTTGGCCTTAAATGGACCCAATGTGGCCTTAAATGGGCCCAAAGTGGCCTTAAATGGACCCAAAGTGGCCTTAAATGGCCCCAAAGTGGCCTTAAATGGGCCCAAAGTGGCCTTAAATGGGCCTTAAATGGGCCCAAAGTGGCCTTAAATGGGCCCAATTTGGCCTTAAATGGACCCAATTTGGCCTTAAATGAACCCAATGTGGCCTTAAATGGGCCCAAAGTGGCCTTAAATGGGCCTTAAATGGGCCCGATGTGGCCTTAAATGGGCCCAATGTGGCCTTAAATGGACCCAATTTGGCCTTAAATGGACCCAAAGTGGCCTTAAATGGACCCAAAGTGGCCTTAAATGGACCCAAAGTGGCCTTAAATGGGCCCAATTTGGCCTTAAATGGACCCAATGTGGCCTTAAATGGATCCTATGTGGCTTTAAATGGACCCAATGTGGCTTTAAATGGACCCAAAGTGGCCTTAAATGGACCCAAAGTGGCCTTAAATGGGCCCAATTTGGCCTTAAATGGGCCTAATGTGGCCTTAAATGGCACCAATGTGGCCTTAAATGGGCCCAGTGTGGCCTTAAATGGACCCAAAGTGGCCTTAAATGGACCCAAAGTGGCCTTAAATGG
>NW_015440835.1:0-1189 GCF_001577835.2 Coturnix japonica | reverse complement strand
ACCCCATTAACCCCATTAACCCCATTGACCCCATTAACCCCATTACCCCCATTAACCCCACTACCCTATTGACCCCATTGACCCCATTAACCCCATTGATCCCATTGACCCCATTGACCCCATTAACCCCATTAACCGCATTGACCCCATTAACCGCATTGACCCCATTACCCCCATTGACCCCATTGACCCCATTAACCCCATTGACCCCATTGACCCCATTAACCCCAATAACCCCATTACCCCCATTAACCCCATTATCACCCCATTAACCCCATTGACCCCATTGACCCCATTGACCCCATTAACCCCATTGACCCCATTACCAGGTTCCCTTTAGGGCCAATGGGGCCGTCCATCCCTCGCACTCCCTGCAAACACAAAGCAATTAATTAGTGGGGTTAATTGGGGTAATGGGGTTAATGGGGTTAATGGGGTTAATGGGGTCAATGGGGTTAATGGGGTCAATGGGGTTAATAGGGTTAATGGGATTAATGGGGTTAATGGGGGTAATGGGATTAATGGGGTTAATGGGGTTAATGGGGGTTAATGGGGTTAATGGGGTTAATGGGGTTAATGGGGTTAATGGGATTAATGGGGTTAATGGGGGTAATGGGATCAATGGATTCAATGGGGTTAATGGGGTTAATGGGATTAATGGGGTTAATGGGGTTAATGGGATCAATGGGGTTAATGGGGTTAATGGGATCAATGGGATCAATGGGGTTAATGGGGTTAATGGGGTGATTATGGGGTTAATGGGGTTAATGGGGTTAATGGGGGTAATGGGGTTAATGGGGTCAATGGGATCAATGGGGTTAATGGGATCAATGGGATCAATGGGGTTAATGGGGTTAATGGGGTTAATGGGGTTAATGGGATCAATGGGGTTAATGGGGTTAATGGGATCAATGGGGTTAATTGGGTTAATGGGGGTTAATGGGGGTTAATGGAGTTAATGGGGTCAATGGGGTTAATGGGGTCAATGGGATTAATAGGGTTAATGTGGTTAATGGGATTAATGGGGTCAATGGGATTAATGGGGTTAATGGGGTTAATGGGATCAATGGGGTTAATGGGGTTAATGGGATCCCAATGGGGTTAATGGGATTAATGGGGTTAATGGGATCAATGGGGTTAATGGGATTAGTGGGGTTAATGGGGTTAATGGGATCAATGGGGTTAATGG
>NW_015440834.1:0-1189 GCF_001577835.2 Coturnix japonica | reverse complement strand
AAACATACACATTTACTAGATCAGGTTGCCCAGGGCCCCGTCCAACCTGGTCTTGAACACCTCCAAGGACGGGGCATCCACAACCTCACTGGGCAGCCTGTTCCAGGACCTAACCACCCTTCTAGTAAAGAACTAGAGTCTCCTACCACCACCCAGTCCCCTTTATTTGACCCCCAGGGTCCCCTGTTCTTCCTTCTCCCCTGACCTCCTTACCCCTTTCTCTGACCCCTAGAGTCCTCTGTACCCCACATGCCCTCCTCCCTGACCCCTGGAGTCTGTTCCCCCATTTTGATCTCCAGTCCCCCCAACCAGACCTTTTTTCTGCCCAATAGAAGCCCCAAACAGCCCCTGGCTCTCCCCTCCCATCCCTCCCTCAGCCCCCAGATGCCCTTTCTGCCTTGTAGAGACTTTGTTCATCCCTTTCCCTCCCACAAACCACCAAGTTCCCCCCCAGACACTCTTTCGACCCTATCAAGACCCCACTCTCCTATTCACCCCCCCAGTACCATCCTAAGGTCTCCCCCAGACTCCCTTTCCACCCCACAAAAGCCTCACTAACCCCTTTCTCCCTCTAACAACCTCCCATATCTGCCCCTGGAGTCATGCGGAAGAATCTGGAGATGTCCTAGAGGGGTTTGAGGCATCCAGAGGGTCCCTAGATGGGTCCAGGGGGTCCTTGGATTCATACAGAAGGGTCTGAAGATAGCCCAGAATGATCCTGTAGGGTTCAGTGGGTCCTCAGGTGGGTTCAAGGGGTCACGTCATCCTCTGGAGATGTCCCAGAGGGGTTTCAAGGTGACTAGGGGGTCCCTAGGAGTTCCTGGAGTCTTCCAGAGGTCTCAAATGGGGATTCTGAGGACAATGTCACATAGTGACATGGTCTTGCTCAGCTTTGTCCCTGTGGGGACAAAATGTCTGTTTCCATTAAAATAAATACTATGTCAATAGTATAGTATTTTTTATTCCACTTCCCTTCAGAAATAGATTGTTCTTACCAAACCTCTGTGCAAAGCCCCACCAAAACAACTTCCCAGAGCCACTGGGTGACACTGGGACAACCGCTGGTGGTGTTACCACTGGGACAACTGCCTGCTCCTGAAGGTTTCACTGTCACTGTAACTATGGAACCTGGGGCCGTACCAACCAGTCTACCTCGAGAGCCCCTTTTCCCCTTTCCTTTCCCCTTCCC
>NW_015440833.1:0-1190 GCF_001577835.2 Coturnix japonica | reverse complement strand
TTCTTCAAGTCTTGATCCTGCTGATTTTGAAGACCTCCAAGGGTGAAAACTGCAGAGCATTGATGGGTGACCCATCCCAATTCTTAGCTCATGTTATTTCTTCATAAGAACTAACAAGATAAATATTTTACTAATAGTTCTTTTCAGGAGAGCCTTTTTACTTCATCAGGGGTCTCTGATAGTCTTTGCATGCTCAGCAGATAGGTGAAGTAATTTATAGTCAAAGAGATTAGGTAGATGGAGTAATTTATAGGTACAAAGACTGCAGCTCTTGTCTGTCCAGCCATCTGGAATACCTCTGAGCCTTGAGTTAAAGACAAATTAGACATCCC
This sequence comes from Coturnix japonica, assembly GCF_001577835.2. Classification (NCBI taxonomy): domain Eukaryota; kingdom Metazoa; phylum Chordata; class Aves; order Galliformes; family Phasianidae; genus Coturnix; species Coturnix japonica. The sequence goes on along the minus strand of NW_015440833.1, from coordinate 858 downwards.
ACTCTTAAACAGTGTGACAAGGATATCAATAGGCTCATAATGTTGAAAGACTACTTATTTTTATTGCTGGACAGACAAGACCTGCATGATAGAAAACTTACAGAGGAGAAATTAAACAATTATCAATATACATGTTTAGATAGCAACGATTTGTGTTTAGCAGGTATCCATATGTTAGGTTAAATGTCGGGAAGATTTGTGAATCTGAAGTACTCAGCCAAAGTGCTGAAGTACTCAGCCAAATGAGGGGACAAAGTGATAAGCGGGCATCAAAGGGCATAAAAGATGTAATGCTGTTTCCTGTGTGTGCTCCTGCTTGTGGGATGCCCACAATTGCAATTGAGAATAAAATCTGCTTTTATTAGAGATACCATCCTGATAAATTATTTGGATATTTCCAACACTTCTGTGTAGGCTGCATCATTCTCTTTTATCTCCCAGCATGCATCATGGTGAAAGGCCTGACTCTGTACTCTCCATCACCTCTTCATAGGTTCTGGCAGGCTGCAATTAGATCCCTTTCAGCTTTCCCTTCTCCAGGCTGGACAAGTCCATCTCCCTCTGCCTCTTCTCAGGAGAGATGAAGAGCTCCAGCCCTGACTATCTTGAGTGATCCTCCTCACACCCACTCTGTCTTGCTGACATCATTCCTGTGCTGGGCATATGAAATCTGGAGGGAGCATTCTAGAAAATGCCTTCCTTTCATCTTCTGGCTATGGTCTTCACTCATGGTTTGAGACAAGGATGTGGAGATCTCCATAATTACTATCACAAGTAAGACAGACACAGTCTGGGGAAGATTCATGTAATTACTGCCGATTAATAACCATGCAGAGCAATGGGGCACACTGCTGGCCT
>NW_015440832.1:0-1197 GCF_001577835.2 Coturnix japonica | reverse complement strand
AGGCCACATTGGGTCCATTTAAGGCCACATTGGGTCCATTTAAGGCCACATTGGGCCCATTTGGGGCCATCTGAAGCCATTTAAGGCCACATTGGGTCCATTTAAGGCCACATTGGGCCCATTTAAAGCCACTTCGGGTCCATTTAAGGCCACATTGGGTCCATTTAAGGCCACTTTGGGTCCATTTGGGGCCATCTGAAGCCATTTAAGGCCACACTGGGTCCATTTAAGGCCACATAGGGTCCATTTAAAGCCACACTGGGTCCATTTAAGGCCACATTGGGCCCATTTGGGGCCATCTGAAGCCATTTAAGGCCACATTGGGTCCATTTAAGGTCACATTGGTGCCATTTAAAGCCACACTGGGTCCATTTAAAGCCACATAGGGTCCATTTAAGCCCACATTCAGCCCATTTGGGGCCATCTGAAGCCATTTAAAGCCACACTGGGTCCATTTAAAGCCACATAGGGTCCATTTAAGGCCACATTGGGCCCATTTGGGGCCATCTGAAGCCATTTAAGGCCACTTTGGTGCCATTCAAAGCCACATAGGGTCCATTTAAGGCCACATTGGGCCCATTTGGGACCATCTGAAGCCATTTAAGGCCACTTTGGTGCCATTCAAAGCCACATAGGGTCCATTTAAAGCCACATTGGTGCCATTTAAGGCCACAATGGGTCCATTTAAAGCCACACTAGGTCCATTTAAGCCCACATTGGTGCCATTTAAAGCCACACTAGGTCCATTTAAGCCCACATTGGTGCCATTTAAAGCCACACTGGGTCCATTTAAGGCCACATTGGGCCCATTTGGGGCCATCTGAAGCCATTTAAGGCCACACTGGGTCCATTTAAGCCCACATTGGGTCCATTTAAATCCACATAGGGTCCATTTAAGGCCATATAGGGTCCATTTAAGCCCACATTCGGCCCATTTGGGGCCATCTGAAGCCATTTAAAGCCACACAGGGTCAATTTAAGGCCACATTGGGTCCATTTAAGGCCACACAGGGTCAATTTAAGGCCACACTGGGTCAATTTAAGGCCACACTGGGTCAATTTAAGGCCACACAGGGTCCATTTAAGGCCACACTGGGTCAATTTAAGGCCACACTGGGTCCATTTAAGGCCACACTGGGCCCATTTGGGTTCTCACCGCTGAAGAGGTCGAAGCGTTGCTGGAGCTGCAGCAGTTTG
>NW_015440831.1:0-1201 GCF_001577835.2 Coturnix japonica | reverse complement strand
GACCCCATAGGATCCCATAGGACCTCATAGGACCCCCATAGGAGTCAATGGGGACCCCCACCTAGCACCCATAGGACCCCATAGGACCCCCATAGGACCCCATAGGACCCCCATAGGAGGCAATGGAGACCCCCACCACCACCCATAGGACCACATAGGACCCCCATAGGATCCCATAGGACCCCATAGGACCCCATAGGACCCCATAGGAGTCAATGGGGACCCCCACCCAGCCCCCATAGGACCCCATAGGATCCCATAGGATCCCATAGGACCCCATAGGGCCCAATAGGACCCCCATAGGACCCCATAGGACCCCATAGGACCCCATAGGGCCCAATAGGACCCCATAGGAACCCCATAGGACCCCCATAGGAGTCAATGGGGACCCCCACCCCCACCCATAGGATCCCATAGGACCCCATAGGACCTCATAAGACCCCCATAAGAGTCAATGGGGACCCCCACCCATAGGACCCCATAGGACCCCATAGGACCCCCATAGGAGGCAATGGAGACCCCCACCCCCACCCACAGGACCCCATAGGACCCCATTAGAGTCAATGGGGACCCCCACCCATAGGACCCCATAGGACCCCATAGGACCCCATAGGAGTCAATGGGGACCCCATAGGACCCCCACCCAACAACTATGGGACCCCCATAGGAGTCAATGGGACCCCCACCCCCACCCATAGGACCCCATAGGACCCCATAGGACCCCATAGGAACCCCATAGGGACCCCATAGGGCCCAATAGGACCCCATAGGAACCCCATAGGACCCCATAGGACCCCATAGGATCCCATAGGACCCCATAGGGCCCAATAGGACCCCATAGGACCCCATAGGACCCCATAGGACCTCATAGGACCCCCATAGGAGGCAATGGGGACCCCCACCCAGCACCCATAGGACCCCATAAGAGTCAATGGGGACCCCCACCCCGCACCCATAGGACCCCATAGGACCCCATAGGACCCCATAGGACCCCCATAGGAAGTAATGGAGACCCCCACCCCCACCCATAGGACCCCATAGGAGTCAATGGAGACCCCCACCCAGCACCCATAGGACCCCATAGGACCCCATAGGAGTCAATGGGGACCCCATAGGACCCCCACCCAACAACTATGGGACCCCCATAGGAGTCAATGGGGACCCCCACCCCCACCCATAGGACCCCATAGGACCCCATAGG
>NW_015440830.1:0-1203 GCF_001577835.2 Coturnix japonica | reverse complement strand
GGGGAAGTTCTTCACTAGGAGAGTGGTTAGGCCCTGGAACAGACTGCCCAGGGAGGTTGTGGATGCCCCGTCCTTGGAGGTGTTCAAGGCCAGGTTGGACGGGGCCCTGGGCAACCTGATCTATGGGGTCTCTATGGGGATCTATGGGGTTTATGGGGTCTCTATGGGGATCTATGGGGTCTCTATGGGGATCTATGGGGTCTATGGGGTCTTTATGGGGATCTATGGGGTCTCTATGGGGATCTATGGGGTCTCTACAGGGCAACCTGATCTAGTAAATGTGTATGTTTGGTGGCCCTGCCAGACAGGGGGGTTGGAACTACATGATCCTTGAGGTCCCTTCCAACCCGGGTCATTCTGTGATTCTGTGAGATTCTGTGAAAAGTCTACGAAACCCTCTAAAATATCAAGAAAACCGCCTTAAGTCACAAAAAGCCACAATAAAATGCCGAGAAAGCCTTGTGAAATATTAACAAAAAGCGGTAAAAGTCAATGAAACGCCGCAAAATCACAGCGAAGCACAAACAAATCAGGAGACCTCAATTAAAACCAATGGACGCCCCCATTTTGCTGCCGGGTCCTGCAGCGCCCCCTGGCGGCTGGAGGACTTACAGCGTCCTCCCTCTGCCTCGATGTTTTTCCGGCAGTGCGACGCTTTTACGACGGGCGGCGTCGCTTTACGGTAGCGGTGTGTGCACTGAGGGAGAGGAGGAGAAGGGATGGGGCAGAAGAGGAAAGGTAATGGGGTGGGATGTGGTTTGGTTTGGGCTCTATGTATGTGGATATACACATGGTTGGTTGTTTTGTTTTCGTTTTAGATCTCAGCCACGCTGAGCTGATGGTGATGACCATCGCCGACATCATCAAGCAGTTAATCGAGGCTCAGGAGCAGGGAAAGGATGTAAATCTGAACAAGTGAGTCGCTATAATGACAATGAAGGGCTGGTTCGCGAGTGTTGGGTGTTTTTTGTGCGGCCATTTATGCCCAGTGTTGTTTTGTGCAGTGTTTTATTATGGTGGAATCGTTCGAGTTGCTTATTTGAGGTGTAGGATACTAAGATATGTGAAATAACCCAATGTTGTCCCAATATTCCTATAACAACTTCCTTTGGGGTTTATTTGCTGTATCTTAAATACCCAGCACAGCAGCTGCAAGGAATTACGCTCAGCTTTGGAGGGGAGTAAACTCTTGGAAAGGGCTGA
>NW_015440829.1:0-1203 GCF_001577835.2 Coturnix japonica | reverse complement strand
GCTGTTATATAGGGTCTGTGGGGCAGTATGGGGTCAGTGGGAGCCAATAGAGTCAATGGGTCGCTATGGGTCCCTATGGGGTCTCTATGTGTCCCTATGGGGTCTCTATGGGTCCCTATGGGGTCTCTATGTGTCCCTATGGGGTCTCTATGGTTCCCTATGGGTCTCTATGGGGTCTCTATGGGTCCCTATGGGTCCCTATGGGGTCTCTATGGTTCCCTATGGGGTCGCTATGGGTCTCTATGGGGTCTATGTGTCCCTATGGGGTCTCTATGGGTCTCTATGGGTCTCTATGGGGTCGCTATCGGTCACCATGTGTCTCTATGGGTCCCTATGGGTCCCTATGGGGTCTCTATGGGGTCTCTATGGGTCTCTATGGATCCCTATGGGGTCCCTATGTGTCCCTATGGGTCTCTATGGGTCTCTATGGGGTCTCTATGGATCCCTATGGGGTCTCTATGGGTCTCTATGGGGTCGCTATTGGTCACCATGTGTCTCTATGGGTCTCTATGGGTCCCTATGGGTCCCTATGGGGTCCCTATGGGGTCTCTATGGGTCTCTATGGGGTCGCTATGGGTCCATACCTCGTTATAGTCCAATGACGAGTCGTTACACAGGGCACAGATTGTGGCTCTATGGGTCTCTATGGATCTCTATGGATCTCTATGGGTCTCTATGTGTCCCTATGGGTCTCTATGGGTCTGTATGGGTCCCTATGGGGTCTCTATGGGGTCGCTATGGGTCCATACCTCGTTATAATCCAATGACGAGTCGTTACACAGGGCACAGATTGTGGCTCTATGGGTCTCTATGGGTCTCCATGGGGTCTCTATGGGTCTCTATGGGGTCTCTATGTGTCCCTATGGGCCCCTATGGGTCCCTATGGGTCCCTATGGGGTCTCTATGGGTCTCTATGGGTCCATACCTCGTTATAGTCCAATGACGAGTCGTTACACAGGGCACAGATTGTGGCTCTATGGGTCCTTATGGGTCCCTATGGGTCTCTATGTGTCCCTATGGGTCCCTATGGTTCCCTATGGGTCCCTATGGGGTCTCTATGGGTCTCTATGGGTCCCTATGGGTCCCTATGGGTCTCTATGGGTCGCTATGGGTCCGTACCTCGTTATAGTCCAATGACGAGTCGTTACACAGGGCACAGATTGTGGCTCTATGGGTCTCTATGGGTCCCTATGGGTCTCTATG
>NW_015440828.1:0-1204 GCF_001577835.2 Coturnix japonica | reverse complement strand
TGGGGTCTATTTTGGGGTCTTTGGGGTCTATGGGGTCCTTATATCCCATATAGGGGTCTTATGGGGTCTTTGGGGTCTTATGGGGTCTATGGGGTTCCTATATCCCATATGGGGGTCCATATATCCCATATAGGGGTCTATGGGGTCTTATGGGGTCCATTTTGGGGTCTATGGGGTCTGTGGGGTTCCTATATCCCATATGGGGGACCATATATCCCATATAGGGGTCTATGGGGTCTTATGGGGTCCATTTGGGGGTCTATGGGGTCTGTGGGGTCCCTATATCCCATATGGGGGTCTTATGGGGACTATGGGGTCTTATGGGGTCCCTATATCCCATATAGGGGTCTATGGGGTCTTATGGGGTCCATTTTGGGGTCTATGGGGTCTGTGGGGTCCCTATATCCCATATGGGGGTCTTATGGGGTCTATGGGGTCTTATGGGGTCCCTATATCCCATATGGGGTCTTATGGGGTCTGTGGGGTCTTCTGGGGTCTATGTTGGGGTCTTATGGGGTCTATGGGGTCCCTATATCCCATATGGGGGTCCATATATCCCATATAGGGGTCTTATGGGGTCTATGTTGGGGTCTTATGGGGTCTATGGGGTCCCTATATCCCATATGGGGGACCATACATATCATATAAGGGTCTTATGGGGTCTATTTTGGGGTCTTATGGTGTCTATGGGGTCTTTGGGGCCATATGGGGTCTTTGCTATGGGGTCTTATGGGGTCCCTATATCCCATATGGGTTCTTAAGTGGTCTATGGGGTCTTATGGGTCTGTAGGGTCTCCATATCCCATATGGGGTCTTATGGGGTCGATTTTGGGGTCTTATGGGGTCTTATGGGGTCTATGGGGTCTTATGGAGTCTATGGGGTCTTATGGGGTCCCTATTTCCCATATGGGGGTCTTATGGGGTCTATGGGGTCTTATGGGTTTGTAGGGTCTCCATATCCCATATGGGGTCTTATGGGGTCTTTGGGGTCTTATGGGGTCGATTTTGGGGCCATTTGGGTTCTTTGGGGTCCTTGGGGTCTTATGGGGTCTATGGGGCCATTTGGGGTCTATTTTGGGGTCTTTGGCGTCTATGGGGTCCCTATATCCCATGTGGGTTCTTATGGGGTCTATGGGGTCTATGGGGTCTTATGGGGTCTTATGGGGTCTATGGGGTCTATGGGGTCTTATGGGGTTTATGGGGT
>NW_015440827.1:0-1209 GCF_001577835.2 Coturnix japonica | reverse complement strand
GTTGTGGGTTGGGGGCGGGGTCTGCGGGCACCAATGTGTTGCGTTGCGGGTGGGGACTCACTTTGGATCCTACTCAGCTCAAGGTGGGGGCGAACAACCTGACCCCCCCCCCATTATCCGGGCTGAGGGGTCCCGACTTCCACCATGGGGCTGCGGAAGGACCCGACCTCCACCGGGGGGTGTCCGGGAGCTGTGTAGGGTCCCCGGCTGCCGTTGTCCCGTAGCTTTAGGGCCGCCCCCGTCCCGCCCCACCCGGCCCAGCCCGTCCCGCCCCACCGGCCCCGAGCCAGGTGCATTCCCCCATTCCCCCCGCCGCGCCCGGACACGCCGCAGCCGCCGGGCGCCGCTCGGAGAGGAGCCGAGGATGCCCCGGCTCCGGTTCCGCACGTTGCTTTATACGGTTTTACTACTATTGATCCTCAGCCCCGCGCCCGGCTCCGGTCAGGCAGGTGAGCAACGCACCGGGAGCGGGATCTGCACCGGTTATGGGTGTGCGGGGCTGCGGGGCTCCGGGAGCGGTGCGGGCACCGGCGGAGCTCGGGGTGAGCACCGGGGATTTGGGGGCTGTGCGAAGTTGGAGGGTCCCGGGACACACGGACGGACCCGCTGAAGTTCCCGGTCCCTCCGCTCCGTTCTCAGTGCGGTGACCCCGGTAAAACCCCGCACCGGGGGCTGAGGGGGGTCCGCTCCCGGTAAAGCCCTTCAGGTCCCCCCGCAGCCCTTCCTCGGCCGAACCCCCCCCTCATCTTCCCCGTCCTTCCATTGCGGCACCTGCAGCTCCGCGGATATTTCGGGCCACGCCGGGACCGGGACGGGAGGCAGCGACCGGAGCCTTCCCGGTCCCCTCCGGTTCCCCCTCCCGGTGCTGTACCGGGGTACCCGGGCCGGCGGATCCCGGAAGGCCGGGCAGAACCCGGGTGGTGTTTTTCAACCCCAAAAGGAAAACACCGAGGGCAGAACGCGGGGGTGGGGCCGGTTGAGGTGCGGCCGAACGTGCGGGAGCGAAGCGGGAGGGGCCGGGGCTGCGGCCCATGTGCTGCGGGGTGGGAGCGACGTCGGGGGGACGAGAGGACCGAGATCGTACCGAGACCACGGGGGTGTTTGATTGGGGCTCCGTGGGCTCCGTGGGCTCCATCCATCCCCATCCCCGGTACCCACCGATGGCCGCACCCCCCTCCAACCTCCAGCCCCCCCCTCCAAAACCCAGCG
>NW_015440826.1:0-1210 GCF_001577835.2 Coturnix japonica | reverse complement strand
GGACACAGCAATGCATGGGGGTGCCATGCACGAGGACACAGCAATGCATGGGGGTGCCATGCATGAGGACACAGCAATGCACGGGGACACCATGCACGAGGACACAGCAATGCATGGGGACGCCATGCACGAGGACACAGCAATGCATGGGGACGCCATGCACGAGGACACAGCAATGCATGGGGACGCCATGCACAAGGACACAGCAATGCATGGGGACGCCATGCACGAGGACACGATGCACAAAGACACCGTGAGATGCACAGGGGTGCACTGCTGCATGGGGACACGCTGCATGGGGCTGAGCTGCATGGGGATTCACTGCATGGGGTTGCATTGCATGGGATCACAATGCACAGGGCTGCATTGAATGGAGTTGCATTGTATGGGATCACAATGCACAGGGCTGCATTTGCATGGGGTTGCATTGCACGGGGTCACAATGCAGACAGATGCATTGCATGGGGCTGCATTGCACAGGGATGCATTGCATGGGATCGTAATGCATGGGGCTGCATTTGCATGGGGCTGCATTGCATGGGTCTGTGTTGCTCGGGGCTGCATTGCACAGGGATGCACTGCATGGGATAACAATGCACAGGGCTGCATTGCATGCCGCTGCATTGCACAGGGCTGCATTGCACAGGACCATAATGCACAGGGCTGCACTGCACGGGGCTGTGTTGCATGGGGCTGCAATGCACAGGGCTGCACTGCATGGGATCACAATGCACAGGGCTGCATTTGCATGGGGTTTCATTTGCATGGGGTTGCATTGCATGGGGTCGCATTTGCATGGGGTTGCATTTGCATGGGGTTGCATTGCACGGGGCTGCATGGCATGGGGCTGCATTGCTCAGAGCTGCATTGCATGGGGCTGCATTGCATGGGGCTGCATTGCTCAGAGCTGCATTGCATGGGGCTGCATTGCATGGGGCTGCATTGCACGGGGCTGCATTGCAGAGGGATGCAGCGCACAGAGACGCATTGAAAGGAGCCGTAATGCTGCATGGGGATGCATTCCTTGCATGGAGCTGCACAGCATGGAGCTGCATTGCACAGCACTGCATGGCACTGCAATGCATGGCAATGCACTGTATGGAACCACATATCAGAGCCCCACATGGCACCCCACATATCACAGCCCCACATATCACAGCCCCACATGGCACCCCATATATCACAGCCCCACATATCACAGCCCCACATG
>NW_015440825.1:0-1214 GCF_001577835.2 Coturnix japonica | reverse complement strand
TCCGCACGCGCACGAGAGCGCGCGCGCGCGAGTTGAGACGGTCGCGGTTGTGGATGGGGATGAGAACGTCGGGAGATGTAGTTCTGTACGGGGGGATAGGGGGTGAGGGAATGGGATGAGGGATGGTGGACGGGATGTGGGATTGGGATGAGGGAGTGGGATGAGGGAGTGGGATGCAGGATGCTGAATGTGATCCAGGAATGGGATGCAGGAATGGGATGAGGGAATGGTATGTAGGAATGGGATGTGGGATGCTGAATGTGATGTGGGGTTGGGATGCAGGAATGGGATGAGGGAGTGGGATGTGGGATGACGGACGTGATGTGGGGTTGGGATGAGGGAGTTGGAAGAGGGAATGGGATGAGGGATGATGGACGTGATGTGGGAATGGGATACAGGAATAGGATACAGGAATGGGATGTGGGATGATGAATGAGATGTGGGGTTGGGATGCAGGAATGGGATGAGGGATGATGAATGTGATATGGAAATGGGATGCAGGAATGGGATGTGGGAATGGGATGTGGGATGATGAACGTGATATGGGAATGGGATGAGGGAATGGGATGAGGGAGTGGGATGTGGGATGATGAACGTGATGTGGGGTTGGGATGCAGGAATGGGATGCAGGGTGATGAACACGATGTAGGATTGGGATGTGGGGACAGGATGTGAGAATAGGATGTGGGACTGGGATGCAGGATGCTGAATGTGATCCAGGAATGGGATGAGGGAATGGGATGTGGGATGCTGAACATGAGGTGGGAATGGGATGTAGGGATGGGATGTGGGAATGGGATGAGGGATGATGAACGTGATGTGGGGTTGGGTTGCGGGAATGGGATGAGGGAATGGGATGTGGGACTGGGATGCAGGATGCTGAACTTGATCCAGGAATGGGATATGGGAATGATATGCATGATGCTGAACGTGATGTGGAATTGGGATTCAGGAATGAGATTCAGGAATGGGATGTGGCAATGGGATGTGGGATGCTGAACATGATGTGGAATTGGGATTCAGGAATGGTTTGGATGTTGAACATGAGGTGGGAATGGGATGCAGGGATGGGATGTGGGAATGGGAAGTGGGATGCTGAACATGATGTAGGATTGGGATGTGGGGTTGGGGTGTGAGAATAGGATGTGGAACTGGGATGCAGGATGCTGAGCATGATGCAGGAATGGGATGTAGGATGTTGAACGTGATGTAGG
>NW_015440824.1:0-1220 GCF_001577835.2 Coturnix japonica | reverse complement strand
TATGGGGTGGGGGAGGGGTAGGGGGGAGATAGGGCCCTCCCTTCCATCCCCACATGATCCTCTTAAGGCTGATTTTGAAGCCCCCAGCCCCATTTTAAGGTCCTTTTTGGGCTCATTTCCCCCTATAGGGCACAGTGGAATCCATCACCATGATGGACCCCAGACCCCATTTTAAGGGGGGATTTTAGGGTCCCAAACCCCAAATCCCATCCATTTCTGGCCCCAAATTGCCCCTCTACCCCCTTTCCATCCCCACATGATCCTCTTAGGGTTGATATTGAGCCCCCCAGCCCCATTTTGAGACCCCCAGCCCCATTTTAAGGTCCTTTTTTGTGCTCATTTCCCCCCTATAGGACACAGTGGAATCCATCACCATTGAAGAACCCCAAACCCCATTTTAAGGGGTCCCAAATCCCCCCTAGGACTCCCTCCATCCCCCCTAGTGTCTCTTAGGGTCGATATTGAGGCCCCCAGCCCCATTTTGAAGCCCCCAGCCCCATTTTAAGGTCCTTTTTTGTGCTCATTCCCCCCTATAGGGTGCAGTGGAATCCATCACCATGAAGAACCCCAAACCCCATTTTAAGGGGGGATTTTAGGGTCCCAAACCCCAGCCCCCCCCTAGGACCCCCACTATCCCCACCCTCACCCCCTTAAGGTTCAACTTGAGGCCCCCAGCCCCATTTTAAGGTCCTTTTTGGGCTGATTCCCCCTATAGGACACAGTGGAATCCATCGCCATGATGAACCCCATTTTAAGCAGCATTTTTGGGGTCCAAAACCCCAAATCCCATCCATTTCTGACCCCAAATCCCCCCTGATGCCCCTTAGGGTCGATATTGAGGCCCCCAGCCCCATTTTGAGGCCCCCAGCCCCATGTTAAGGTCCTTTTTGTGCTCATTCCCCCCCTATAGGGCACAGTGGAATCCATTGCCATGAAGAACCCCAGACCCCATTTTAAGGGGCATTTTTGGGGTCCAGAATCCCAAATCCCCCCCAAAGCCCCTCTGAGTCCCTCTTAGGGTCGATATTGAGGCCCCCAGCCCCATTTTGAGGCCCCCAGCCCCATTTTAAGGTCCTTTTTGTGCTCATTTCCCCCTATAGGACACAGTGGAATCCATTGCCATGATGAACCCCATTTTAAGGGGGGATTTTAGGGTCCCAAACCCCAAATCCCATCCATTTCTGACCCCAAATCCCCCCTAGGACTCCCTCCATCCCCCC